>NW_004086388.1:20452-27862 GCF_000220395.1 Ichthyophthirius multifiliis | reverse complement strand
TTTTTTTTTTATATATATATATATATTTATATTTATTATTATATTCTTTTTTTATTTTTTTTTTATTAAATCTTCCATCTTTTTTTAATACATATAATACATTTTTTATTTATTTAAAAAAAAATATAAAAAATAATTAAATATTTAATTTATTTATAAATATTTATTTTATTTTAACATTTTTTATTGCCATTTTTATATTATTTTACATTTGAAATATTTAATTTTAATTATATTTTTTTAAATCAAACTTTGTTTTTTCATTATATTATTATTATTATTTATGTAATGATTTTAAAAGTTTTATATCTGAAAAATCTTTTGTTTTGTTTTTTTTAATTTTTTAATATTCTTTATTTTTATTTTAAATACTGATTTCCTGAAATTATAAATAATACTCAAATTCATTTTATATAAATTAAATAAAAATCCATATATTTTTTTTTAGCATTTTTTTATATTTACTGTTAATTTTTTAAAAAGAATTTAATTGTACTAAAAAAAAAATGAATAATACATTTTCTTCTTCCTTTTTTTTTCATTTAAACATTCTTTAAAAGAAAAAAATGACATACTATATAAAAAAATTAACATTAAAAAGTTAAATATTAATGTGGACCTTAAGGATTTAGTGATTTTTTTTAAACGAAATATTATTTATTAATTATATTGTTTTTAAATAAATTAAAAATCTAATTTGGCTAAAAAAATATATAGTTATATGATTCCATTAAATAATTATATGCATATATATATATATAAATTATATTTTTAAAGCTTTTTTTTATAAAAAATTTCTTATTAATTTTATTCTTTATTATTATTATTATTATTATTTTTGTTTTAGAAAATAAAATAAAATATATATTTGAATATAAAATTATATTTTCGAAAATAATAAATTTAAATATATTTTATTTTTTTAAATTTAACAATAAATTAAGAACTTTCTTTAAAAAACTAAGTTTAAAATGTATATTGTAAATTAAAACATAAAAAATAGTCGCTCTCTATTTTTTTTATATATAATCATCTATCTGTTTTCTAGTTTTCTATTTTTTCTTTTTAATAAATTAATAATTTTTTTTTTTGTACGAATTTTATATATATGCTTTTTATACTGATTTTTTTTTTTAATATATTTATTGTCTTTTAACATATTAAATATTTTAATCATATTTTTTTATTATTTATAAAAATATATATATGTATAAAATTTTATAAAAAATGTAAATCATAATTTAACATGTATGTATTTTCTAAAAACGAAAGTTCTAAATAAGGTTTTATTAAATTTTATATTTTTTACATTTTTTTTTTTAATTTAAAAATAAATAAATTTAAATAGGCAAATACATATATAAAAAAATTTGCAAATAGATAATACTAATACTTTTTTATCCTTAATAAATTATAATGAGAAAAATATATATATATAAAAAAAATATATATAAAAAAAATTATAAAAAAAAATAAAATATATATATATATATATAAATATTAAGATTGATTATATAAAAAAAAAAATGTCTATAGTAATTGCCATAGCCGATTTTTCACCTGAAATTTTAGCATATATGACATAAGGATAACAAAAAAATCAATAAAATGAGCTATAATCAAACGATTAAAGTGAATAAAATTAAGAAAAAATCCATGAAAATTAAGAAAAATCTTAAAATACAAACGAAAAATCTCAAAATACTAATGAAAAATGTGAATATAATGAAGAAAAATAAAATTTAAAAGAAGAAGTTCAAAACTCATAAAAAGACAACAATAATGAAAAGACGAGTAATACTGCAAATAATATGATATATTTAACATTTAAAAAAAATGATAGAATATTAGTGAAATACAGATTCGAGAATGGATGGTGGTGGGGAAGTGTGCTTTGTTAGGAAAAATAAATAGATGGTTATTTCCCATCTACATATATATAAGAAGAATAATAATAAAATAATAGTATATAGGAAAATGTTGATTGGGGTGATTATGCGAAATAAATGGCTTAATAATATATACCTTAATTTACATATGGGGTTATTCCTTAATATAATGCATATGAGAAATAAAATAATAATAATAATAATTTAATGGGTATTACTGGGTATAAGAGAATTAAATTAGATTCTAATAATAGAGAGTCTTATAAAAATATTCAAGGGGTAAAATTTGAAGGGGAATATGCGTTAGTGCCTATTAAAAGTTAAGACCCGCTAAATAAAGCGTGTAGATAGTTAAATTATTATTTTGATTATGATAAGTGGAATGAAGAAATGAATTAAAATAAAAGAGTTAAAGCTAAGGCAGATCCTTCTAGGAAAAAAGCTAAAAATAAAATGAAATTTTTAGAAAAATTAAAATGAGTTTTTTTATATTATTTTAATATATTAATTTTAAATGAATAGGTATATTGAGAAAATAAATATTTAGTATTACATAAGAATTATATTTTATATTGAATATTTTTTTTATTTTTAAATTAAATTATATTAATATGAGATTTCCTTTTCAAAAATTTATTCATTAATATATGAATTGTCTTCTGCTATATGAAATTTAAATATATTATTTTATCAATTAAAAATTATATTTAAGAAAAATTTTAAAGTATATTGAAATAAAATAGAGTTGATATAAAAATTAAAAATCCTTATACAATAATAAATTTCAAACAAACAAAATACAAAAAGCTCACTCCGTATTATTAGATATGATATATATATTCTACGAATATATATAGAAAATAATTATATATGTAAAAAAACATACAATTTTAGAAAAAATAAGATGTCCTAGAAGCTTAAATTAAATTTATATATTGATTATTAACCAAAAATTATTTCAATTACAAGTAGCCTTATATAAACAAATTCTAATAAAAATAATTACTATTTTTAAAAGTTAAAAAACCTTTATTTAAGCCTTTCCATATGCCTTCTTCTTTCGTAAATGTTTTTATGTTGTAATATATACCATTGATATTTAAAAACTTTTTAAATTTTTCTTGGTCAGTCTTTTGAACTTGTAGACGGAAATTGGTAGATATAAATTCATCTATACAAACGGTGATTGTACCGGTTAATAGATTGTTGTGAAAAGAGAGAGTTTAGATGTATTTTTTTAGTTTTTGGACATATTTTTTTTTTTAGTAGAATTTTATGTTGTTTATTTATTTTAATTATATATGACTTTATAATATAATTTATTATTTTAGAATTTTTTAATTATTGATTTGAAATTCAAAAATATAATGGATTATTAAAAAAATATTAATAAATATAGATTAAATATATATTATTATATTTATAAATAGTATATATAATGTTTTTAGATTAGTATTACATATTTTAGTTCATATTATTTTTAAAAAATTTTTATTTATATATTCTTCGAATTTTTGATTTTTGTAAATATAACTTAATCTATAAATTATTCCTATTTTTTTATTTATTATTAAAGTATTAAAAAAAATAAAAAAAATAAAACAAATATCATTGTAAAAGATTTTAATATTTAAGTTTCTTAATAATTAATTTGATTAAAAAAAAATATAATTTAATAAAAAATAAAAATATTTATTTATATAATATTTAATTGATGATATTTAAATATAAATAAAAATAATTAAAATTTCTTAATTAAAATCAAATAAAAATCAATTAAAAGAGGAAAAAATATTAATAAAAAACTATTTATTATATACATATTTTTATAATAATAAATAAAAAAAAGACTAACAAAAATCAAAAAATGTCTAATTATATCTTTCCATATTTAAGTCCCATAAAGGATTTATGGAATTATTTAACCGTAGATTAAAACCAACAAAAATTATTTGAATACCGTCAACATACGGGTTCCTTAGGTACAGACTGGGTATCTCGTTATTTGTATTCTGAGCAAGACATCTTAAATGAGAGATACTTATATTTGCACAAATAATTTAACGAAGAACCTGAATTAATGAATGTTTTAACAGATAATATATATAGACTTAGTTTATTTGCTGGTTTGGAAAGAATAATAACTTTAAGATAGGCTTTTATTTGTACTCGTGCTTAATTTTAATTTGCTGGAAATTCTTTCTAGTCTGCAGCTTAAGTAGTACTTAATGGAGGTATTTTTACTCAGGGATTTTACAAGGGATCTTTTTTGAATTTATTATAATTTTATTTGGTACCTTATTAAGCATTAATTTGGAGTTAAAAAGGAGGATTTTTGGCTTAATTAGCTGCTACTTCGGCATTCGAAGCTCTCTTTTATCCATTAGATACACTCAAAACAGCTGTTTATTGTGATACTGTTGGCAAATATGATGGTTGGTTTAGCACTTTGAAGGATTTGATGGCTAAGAAAGGAGGATTATAGGGACTTTTTAGAGGAGTGGAGTATAAACTAGGGTATAATTTAATCTTTTTGGCACACTTAAGAGCTGTTTATGACAATTCAAGTTTGTAATGGTTAAGTTGGCCTGCCTGGATAGCTTCTTACGGGCTTTTAAGTATGAAAAGTAAACTTTAGATCGCTGATAGTAGTGTTTCTTTGGCTAATTTATAAGAAAGTACAAGATTGAGATTCTGCTAGACTTATGCAGGAGTTGTTCCTTGGGCAGTATTTAATTATTTCTTTATGTATTAATTCTATGGATGGTATTCGGATTAAGCAAAGAATAATAAGTTTGAAGAATTAGTTGAAGAAGGAAATAAAAGAAAAAGTCCTTTTTAATAAAAAGTATTAGTTAGTTGATTTTGTTTTGTTTTATTTTTAGAAAAAAAAAAAAAAAAATTTTTTTTTTTTTTTTTTTTTATTCGCAAAAACAAAAAAAAAGAAAAAAGTAGATTAATTTGTTTATTATATAAATAAATGCAATTATTATTATTATAAAGTGGTTTTTTTTTTTTTAAGTTATAAAATATCAGCATTTTTCTTCTTTTTTTTACATATATAACATATAAATTGAGTATTATTTTTTAATTTTACAAAATAAAGACTGTTTTTTTTTATGACTAATTATATTAGAACATATACTACTTTTTTTATTTATAGAATGTAAAAAAAAAATTTTTTTTTTTTTTAAACTTGATTTAATGAATTTAATTTTAAAAGTAAATTATATTAAAAATACAATAAGTTTTATTTTAATATTTTTTTAAAAAATAAAAATATATATTAATATATTTTTATTTTCAAAAAATATAATTTATTTATTTTTTTAAATTTTTTTCTTATTTTCTTTAAAAAAAAAAACAAAACATAAAATATTTAAATTAAAAATAAAACAAATAAAATGGAAGAATTAAAATAAAAATTAAATTTAATTTTTCATTTTTATTCCTCATTTGGAGATCGTCAAAATATCACATATTTAAAATCCGCCAAATTTTCCAAATTAATGTAAGATTCTTAAATAATTTCCTCATAAATAAACTCCAAAACAATCGATATAATATATTCCCAAAATACCCAAAATAAGTAAAATATGACATTTTAGAAATTTATAGATACCTTACCTATTATTTCTTAATTAAAATATCCAACAGAAACAGCAGAAAATGCATTTAAAAAATTAATAAATACCCATTTAAATCCTATATATGAATTTATAACTACCAAAACTGATTTAGGATTGGAATTATAAAAATTTCAATAACCAATATTTGAATAATGTGTTTATTTATTTGAACCTATAAAATCTTTATTATTATAAATATATAAAGTATTTAACATATAATTTTGTTAAATATATATATATATATATATATATATATATATATATATATATATATATATATATATATATATATATATATATATATATATAAAATAGATTTATTTTCCTTTCGAACCTTAATCAGGTATGACATTGGAATAAATTGAGAAATAAAGTTTGAAATAATTATAAATATTTTTAAAAGAATATGAGATTTCACCCTAAATTACTAAGAGTAGTGCTTTTTTACTTTTTAATTACTTAATTTAAAAAAACACGGTAAAAAAGATATAGGAACTGTTTTTACATTTAATTGTTTTTTAAATTTCCTTATTTTTTCAGCTTAAATTGTATATTAATAGGATACTATAATGGAAATTAGTGTATAGAAAAAAGTGGAGCTTTTATTAGAAAAAATGCAATTTTCGGAAGGATTTTAAAATATTTAAAAAAAAACTAATAAAACAAATAATTCTAAAACTATATTAACTAGTAGTTTTAAATAAAAAATGAATGAAAACATTGAATTTTAGAGTACTTATTCAAATTGTTCTTCATCTTATGTTAAATAAAATATATATACATCTTTTAAAACTAAAGATTCTTTTTTTTAAATAGAAGCTTTTCTTCCTTAAGAATAAAAAGAGAATTTACATTAAATATTTTTGAGTTATTGTTCTTAAGGAGAACCTATGAATATTTCTACTTTAAAAATTTTCAAATTAATAAGATTTTTAACTGACATGAATATAATAAATGAAAATAAAATAAATAAAAATTTTATTGAAATATAAGTGGCAAAACTTACTGGTCCAAATTGTATAAAATAAATAAAAAAAACTCAAAGTAATTCCATTATTTGTAGTTAAAGTCCTATTCTAGCATAAAAAAGTTACTTGGAGAATAATATGGAAACATAAGGGACTAAAGGAAAAATAGAATTCGAACATTTTCTTAAATTATTATAAATTATATCAGAAAATATGTACCCCAATGAAAGTCCTGAATAAGCTTTGAGGATTTTAATAGAAGAGAATATTTTTAAATATGTAAATAATAATAAAAATAATGATAATATTAAATAGAATAAAAAAAATGTTAATTATTATTTATAAATTTTAATGGATGTTTTAAAAGATTAAGATATAGTAATTATTTTTTTTTTTTTATATTATATATAAATATATATAAAAAGGTAACGTTATTAGGAGAAATACATATAAATGTAGTTGTATATTATAAAAATTATTAAGATATAAAATAAATGATGAATTTAACTAGTTTTATTCAGTTTTATTAAGATTTTGATATTTTTCCTGCTTTAATAAGTAAATCAAGACTTTAAACTATTTTCTATACTTTGAATTAAATATATATGAATTAAAATAAATAAAATATAGAAAATAATTCTAAAAAAAGTATGATTTTATCAGGTTCGTAGTTTAGTATTTTGAAATAAAATAATTAATATGAGTAATTTATTATTGATTAACATCTTTTTGTGGAATCTATTGCTTTATTAGCTATTGAAATATATAATAATGTAGAATCGAATATCTAAAAGATTATTATGATTTTGGAAAGAATGAATAATTCAGAAGGAAGAATTAAAGTTCAAAAGAATTTTTGTTATACAAGGTATATTATATATAAATATAAATATAAATATAAATATAAATATATATATATATATA
>NW_004086388.1:0-19971 GCF_000220395.1 Ichthyophthirius multifiliis | reverse complement strand
ATTTATTTAAATAATAAATTTAATATATAATAAAATAAATAAAATTTAATTTTTAATTTTAAAAAGACATAAATATAAATATATGAGAGAAAACTCATCTTCCATAAAACGAGAAATTATAAATTAATAAATAATTTAAGATTATAAAATAAAAAGTTCATTGAATATTTGTAACAATAATAATAAAAGCCCTTAAAATACATGGAAATAAACAAAAGAATATATTAATTAAATAAAAATTATATAAAGTGAGAATTTATAAAAAAATAAGAAATAGAATTATTAAATAACCGGGTAAATTTTTAAGAAGAATAGATCTAAAGTTAAAAAATGTAAATTTAAAATTTAGAAAAGAATATTTCTTTATAAAATACATAAAAATTTAAAATTAAAATGATTAAGTTTGTCAAATGGAAATGAAAAATAAAGATTTATAAAAAAAATTGATTTATTATGAATAGGTTTTATTTAATTATTAAGAAGAAGTTAATAATTAAAAAAAAGAGTTTAATTTTTAAATTAATAAGCTTATTTAAGAAAAGGAGTTTTTAAGTTAAAATTTAGAAAGTTTAAATAATCAAGTATTGAAGACAATAGAAAATTATGAATAAAAATGTGAAAAAAAAATATAGAAAAAAAACTAAAAAATAAAAAATTATAAAAATTAAATATTAACAAATAAAAGCTTTATAGATAAAAATTAAAGTTAGATTTTTCTATTATAAAACGAAAAAAATTCACTTCAATAAGAAATTTTTGACAAATAATCTTAGTTGAATTTATTAATGTTAAATCAAGATAATTTAATAGAAAAATTTAATGTAATTTATTAAAAAAATGTATATATATAATTATTTAGCAGTTTATTTTATTTTGTAAAAATTAAAAATTAGATAAAAACAACAACAAAAAGACAATAAAATATTTATTTTACAAATTATTTTTTTATTATAAATTATAAAAAATAATATAATTAATATAAATATAATAAGGTATTAGAAAATGATTTATAGAATGCTTTAAAAACGAACTAAGAATTAACATTAAAATTATAGGAATATTCAGGTTTAAATGAAATAAATAAAAAGTTTGATACATTATTTTAAGAAAATATAAATTTAAAATCTGAAATAGAAAATTTAAAATATTCGAATAATAAAAAGATAATGGAAAAAGAAGAATAATTTTAATATTTTATTTAAAATTTGAACTTATTTATTGAAAGTAAAGGAAAAACAGAAGTTCTATTCGAAAGAGAAATATAATATACAGATGTGTTATTTTAAAAAATATTAAAAATAATGGTAAATGTACAAAAATTAAAAAGAAAAAAAATAGTTAAAAGAAATAAATATAGAATAAAAATAATAAATTGATTATATAAAAAAACTTATTAATAAATTTTAGAAGAAAGGAATTTAGAAGAAAATTAATATAATAATATTTATAATAATATGCATTAATAATTAAATGCTGTTATATAATAATAATAATATAGTAGATAATAATCAAAGAATTTAGAAGAAACAAAATAAAATAAAAAATAATTAAACTAATTTTACTAATAATAATTATAAAAATAAAAAAATAAAAAAAATTAATTGAATTTAGAAGAAATTGAATAAAATTAAGAGTAAATAGAAATATTTTAATAGTAATAATAATATAATAAAATATATAATAATAAATAATAATAAATAATAATAATAATAATAATAATAATATTAATAATAATAATTATAAAATTAAAATAAGAGTATTTTAGAAAATTAACAAATTAATTTTAATAATACTCTAATAGAAAAATAATAAAATAATTAAATTATTGATAATTAAATTGAATAATAATATAAAACATAAATTCTTGAAATCTAAAATATTATAGATATAAAAGATAAATAATATAATAAAATTATATAAGAAAAATAAGAAGAAATTAAAAAATTGAATGATGAAATTTTTCAAATATATTTTTTAATATATTTATTAAGTAAGATTATACTAAATTTTTATTATAGAATAAGAAAAACTTCTTTTTTGAAATAGTAAATGGAAAATTTAATTTGTAAATATTTTTATAAAAAAAACAGTTTGAAAAAATATGTTTTTTCGATTATTTTTATTTAAATCTTGAAGAAAAAAATCATTAATATTGATAAAAATAAAAGCTTTATGAATATAAATTTTTAAAATTTTTTAAAAAAATATTTTTTATGTTCTTTTTTGGATAAAATAGACGATTTAAAAATAGACTCTAAACTTTTTAATAAAATAATTAATAAATTTGCACTTAAAAATAAAAATAATGAAATAAAGTTTAACTAAAATTACCTTTAAAAAATTCTAGAAGTATTAGAGGAAGATTTCTTATAATAAGATATAAAATTGAAATAAAACAATTTACTTTTTTCATTAAAAATAGATTCAAAATAAAATGATTTTAATTAAATTTTGGAAAAAGAAAATATTTAATTAAAAGAATATATAGTAGATTTAAAAGAGGAAATAGATAATTATTAGAAAAATAATTAATCTAATACTATTTATATATAAAAGATTATTTAGGAACAAGAATAACTTAAAAATGTTATTTTGAAATTATAAAAAGATAATTAGTATTAAATAGAAAAATATAGTAAGCTTTATGAAATAATAAATCCTGAACAGAAAGAAATTATTTCTAAATAATATATTAAAGATAATATTTAAACAAATTTTATAGAAAATTAAATAAATATAAATAAAATAAATAAAGATTTTGAATAGATATTAAAATATATTTGAAATTTTATTTTAAATAAGTATTATATATTTACAATAATTTTTTTAAAAAATTAATTATATTTTATTATATATATATAAATATATATATTAATATATATATTTATTCATATATATATATATAAATTATATGTTTAAAAGTATGTTTTTTAAAAAAAAAATAAAAAAAATATATTATTTCAATTTAATAAATATTTTAACTTAAGTTTTAAATGTCTTAATTAGATGAAAATGAAGATGATTATAAATTTTTGAAAAGTTTTATTTCTGGTATAGAAATACTCAAAAAAAAATTATTTTATATATTTAATTGTACAAAAAGGTGGATTTGCTGGTGCATGTGCTAAAACAGTTATTGCTCCGATTGAAAGAATCAAATTTTTATTTGTTGTAAGAATTTTATTTTTAATATAAAATAAAATAAATCTCTATTTTTAAAATTATTTTTTTGAAATGTATCAATAGACAAGATAAAAACAATTTAAATATAAAATAGCATTTTAAGAAGCCAAATATATTTTCTAAAAACATGGCATTAAAAATTTTTGGAGAGGAAATAGTGCTAATTTAATATCAATATTACCATTTTCAGCTATTGTATATATAATAAAAAAAGTTAATTTTATGTATTTAACTTTTTTTTTTTATAGAATTTCTCAACTTTTGATTTTCTTAGAGATGTATATATTATTATTTTTATTTATATTAGTATTTTATTTTTGATAAATAAAATAGAAATTTCATACTCCAATTTAATAATCAGATAATAATTCAAAAAATAAGTTATTTTATTTTTATTGGAGCAACTGCTGGTGTAGTTGCTTAATCTTGTACTTATCCTATTGAATTCCTTAGGTTTTTATTAAAAAAATACATATTTTATTTAGTGTTTTTATTAAATAAATTGTTTTTAATTATATTTAAAATAGAACAAGAATGGCTATGTAAAAGGATAATTTTAAATACAATAGTTTGATTCATGCATTTAAAGAAATATATAAAATTGAAGGTATTAGAGGATTTTATAGAGGATTAACATTAGCTATAATAGTATTTATATATATATATATATATATATATATATATATAATTATATATATATAAATATATTAACAACTAATTATTATTTTTTAACAAAAGGGAGTTTTTTTTTATCATGGATCTGGATTTTTTATTATTACAAATTTAAAAGAGTATTCAGAAATACATTATCCTAAAACTTCTAAAGAATGGTATTTTGATTTTGCTTTTGGAGCTTTTGGGGCAACCTTTTCTTAAGTTCGTATTTTTTAAAAAGTTTTTTTAGTTTTTTAAATTTAATATATAATTTTTTGTTTTTAAAAAGTTGCCTATCCTTTTGATATTATGTATAAAAGAAAATAAGGCGAAGCTTTACTAGTATAAACAGGTGAATAGAAATCTGAAATGTAAAATTTATAAAAAATAATATTTTTTTTTTTTGATATATAATAAAGGACGACAAGTTAAATGTTTAAATTTTATTTACATAAAGAAGGATTTGGAAGTGCATTATTTAAAGGAGTTACAATAAATATGATAAAAGTATATATTTTTTAATTATAATTATATTTAGTTAGATTAATTAAATATATATAAAGGCACCTATAGCCAATGGAACTGCTTGGGCAATAAAAAATAAAGTAAATAGATATATTGATAGTAGTTATGATTTTTGAAATAAATTAATAAAATAAAATTATTAATGTTATATTTTTATATAAAATATATAATAAAATTTATAAATTTATAAAATTATATATATAAATATATATATATATATATATATATATCGTTATTGTTTTAATCATGTATTTTATCATTTTTTAAATATTTTATCAAAATTTTCTTGATGTAAATGTGTTTATTATAATAAATCTGGCATGGAATTACGAATTTTTGTTTATTTTCTTTTTTATTAAATAAGATTTTATTATAAACATATTTATTGTAATTATTTATTCAAGTATTTTTCATTCTATATTTATTATTCAAAAATTGACATTTTTTCTGTTTATTTTTCTTGGATTTCAAATGGTATCTAATTTTCTTTTTTATAATTATTTATTTCTTCATATAAATTAGATACTAATTCTTTTACTATTTATGATTTTTAATCAACTACATTTTCATAATTAATGTACTTTTCTTATAGAATTTGCAGATCATATTATAAATTTTCATTTTCTAATAAATATACATTATTTATATTTTTTAATTATTCTATTTATTATTTTAAATCCTAAATTTATTATATATATTATGTTTAAGATTGCATTATTTATTATTTAAATAATTTTTCTTAGTTTTTATAATTGGTTAATAATTAATTATACTATAATTATTATTCTTAAATTAAATATTCTTATTCTTAAATATATATTTGTTTTTACTATTAAAAGCATATTGCTGCCTAATTAAAATAATAAAAAATAAATATAAAATTAAATAAATAAAAAATAAATTTATTTATATATAAATTTATATAAATAAATATTATTAAATATTCATATATAATAATATAAAAAAAAAAAAAATTGATAATTATAAAAAGAAATATTTTTCTATTTCTATTTATAATATTTTATATTTTTATTTTAATAAATATTATAAAGAAACTTCAAAAAAATTAATTATTTATAAAATAATGACTAATGATATTATTAATGATATAAAAATAATAAAAATTAAAAAAGAAAATTAATTAATAATAATATTTAATTATATATTTATAAGTATAAGGTATTAAAAAAAAAAATATATAAATAGATATATATAATAATATATATATATATATATATATATATATATATATATATTTATATTATTATATTACTTCTTAAATTCCACAATGCATATTTTAAATTATTTATTACTAAATTTATTGTTGTATTTTTACAATATTTTATGGATTCGTAACATCTTCATATTTTTATTTTAATTCGTTTTTTTATTATAATATTTTTTTTATTTCTTGTTGAACTTCTTTTATTAAAAACAAGGCATTTTAACTTTAATTCATTTTATTTTATAATTTTTCTTTATTCTTTATTTCTTAAAGTAGTTTTATAAAGCTTTCATCTTATTATAATGGTTTTTTAGTATTTTTTTCTGAATTTATTTCTGTATGTATTTAATTTATTATTTCATATATTTACGTCTAATATTCTATTTCTTTAAATTTTATAGTTGAATCTTATTACCATTGATCATTTTAAGTTTAACATAAATCATCATTCTATTTTTATTTTTTTATTTTACATTTATTTTATTTTTTTACTTAAATTTAACGTTTTTAATATAAATTTTCGAACCTTTGTTTCCAGAATTTTATTTCTTATTATAGATCTTACAATGTGTTTTCTTTTTAGTCTTTTTTTAATGGAGCATTTTTTTGTTAAAACAGTTTTTTTTATTAAGTTATTTATGATTATTACATAATTTTTTTTATTCTTATTATTATTAAAACAGATATATTTTTATATTAAAATTTATTTTTTATTTTCATTTAATAATAAAAATTAAGTTAAAAAAAATAAAATATATATTTATAGTAAACTAATAAAGTAAATAATAATTATAATATACATTTATTACAAAAAGATATATTTATTCTTAATATTTAGTTAATAGTTTAAATATATATAAATTAAGATTCATTTTTTAAATAACCTTTTTTTATATTTTTACATAATATACATAATGTTTTTAATAGGTGAAACAGTAATTAGGCTGTAAGCAATAATTCTTTCCGACTAAGTTTTATTTATTTCTTTAATTTTTTATAAAGCCTACATTTAAATTAAATCTAATTAAATTTATTTTAGACTAAAATCATAATTATTACTAAACAATTTAAGTGCTGAAGGCATATTTTTTAGTAATTCAAATAAGCAATAATCTTCTTCCAATTTAAATTAAATATAATCATCTTTAAATAAAATGACTTATTTCATCTATTAATTATCAAAAACTTTTTATTTATACAATTATATTAAATTTTCCTTATTTCCTTCCACTATATTATTAATTTTATTTTTATTTTCCGCTCCAAAAGTGAAACGTATATCTCCCCAATAAGAAATTGAGCAAACTGTATTTAAAAATTAATCTATATGAATTGGTTAATTTTCGTAAAAATTAAGAATAAGAGAAATACTAGAAGATGATAAAAGGTTGGATTTTAATGCTAAATTAAGCTATTTATCATTTTCATCTTTTTTTAGAATTTTAACGGGCTTATGTAATCTTCCACTACATGTTAAAATATCCCAGTTTAACAAATCTTGCTTTAAACGATTAATATCGATAACTCCATATTTTATATTGTATATTTCATTTTCATGAGTTAGTTATATGTTTGGATTAAAATGGACAAGGCAAACATGATTTCTTAATGCATTAATATAGGAAGAACCAAAATAATAAGATAATCCAGAATAATGGGTTGGGTTTTACTTAAAATTTTAATTGTGCCATTCATCGGCATCATCTACAGCGAAAAATAGATCTATTAAGGGCTTTTATAGTGTATAATCGTAGTCTTTTTAAGGATATACAGCTGAACCATAAGCAAATGCAAATTAAATTTAAGGAAAGGTTGATTCGACTAAGGATAAAAGTTTTTATTTTTAAATCATTTTGGTGCTTTATAATAAAAGTATATATTTATATATATTTAAAAAGATATTTAAATTAAAATAAAAATAGATATATAATTTAAATTAATATATGATTATAAAATAAATATATTTATTTAATATATATATAATTTAATATATTGATTATATAATCATATTATTTATATATATTTAAATTTAAATTTTAAAATATGTTTTAGTTCATATTAATTTAATCTTCTAAATGCATACTAATTTTATTATTAACTTATTTTTTTTTAATTCATTATAAAAAAAAAATATTATTATTTATAAAAAAATATAGAAAATACTTTAAATATTTAATATTAATTTATATTATATTAAATTATTAAAAAAATATATTATATAATTTTTTTTTATATTTTTAAAATAATATAAATATATAAAATCTGGTATTAATGGTAGAAATAATTATTAATAATAAAATATAATAAAATATAAAAAATAATATAAAATTTATAATAATTATGTAATAAAATATATTTACAAGAATACATAATTAAAAAAAAATTAAAAATTTTTAAAAATAATAATTTAATATTATTTATTAAATATTAATATATAATATTTTTAATAATTTAAAAATTAAAATCATTCATTATATTTTATTTATAATTTTATAATTTTTATAGAAAATATTTTTATTTTATTAGTGTTATTATTAAAATATAATATATATCAAAATATATTAAATATAATTTATTAAAAAAAAAGTATTTAAACTTATAATATTATATATATAAATTCATTATTTATTTAACTTATGAAATAAATAAATATATGTTTTTTTTATATTATATTAATAATTATAAAATTTATCTTAAAAAGTATATTTGAATTAATTTTATTAAATTTAATTTATTTAAATAAATCCATAAAAATTTTTTTTATTAAAATAATAAAAATAAAAAATCATTTAAAAAAAAGAAAGCAATTAATATAAAAAAATAATTTTAAAATTTTAATATTTTTTATAAAATACCTTATATAAAATGAAGGTTAATATAATTTAATTTAAAAGTATATTTGCTGATATTAATGTAAATGAATTTTGGGTTGAAATAAAATCTCCTTAATAAATGGAAGATTAATCTTAATTAGTCTATAAGGGTAAGATGTATTAAAGTTTAGAAAAATCGAAAAAAATGATTGCTTTTCATTTCGAAATATACCCTGATAAATTAATTCGAATTTTAGTTAATTAAAATGATGAAAATTAAGATGATATACACGAAGAAGAAAAATTTTCAAAAATGGACTATTTAATATTAAGTTCTTGTTTTATAAAGAAAATAAAAATCTAGGATTATTCAAATAATCAATATACATATGGAATTCGGTTATAAAAAGAAAATTTTAAATGCGAATTATTTGCGGAAAACTCTTATATGTTTAATAAATGGTATGATGAAATTAAAAGATTTTGCATTTTATCGAAATTTGATAAGAAATATAAAATTATATAAAAATTAAATACTTCTAATTCATATAAATGCTTTCGATTTTCAGACTCTAATTAATATCAAGTAAAGATTTTTGACAAAGGGACAATTTCAAGTTCTTAAGAGAAATAAATATTAAAAGAAACTAGAGTTTTAAGAAAATTAAATTCTTAATATGTGACAAAATTACATGAAGTATATGAAAATGAAAATAATCTGTTTATTGTTTCTGAATTAGTTTAGGGATTAGATATGAAATATAAACTAAGTAACGCAATAGTTTTAGATGAGAAAATAATATCTGAGATAATATGTATATAGTAAATATAATTTTGTATTTATTTATTTATTTTAAAAAAAAAAATATATATATAAAAAAGGGAAATTATTAAATGCATTATAACATATTCATTAAAAAAATATTTTCCATAGAGATATTAAATTAGAAAATATTCAATTTAAAAATCTAAAAACACTAGTAGATGTTTAATTAATCAATTTTTAATCTGCAGATTTTTTTTATTCTAATTAAATTAAAAATTATAAAAAATACGGTACAGCGGGATTTATAGCGCCTGAAGTATTCAATCATAGCTAGTATAATTAAAAAATAGACGTTTTTTCATTAGGCATCATTTTCTATATATTATTGTATGGGAAATTACCTTTTGATTCGAATACATTGGAAAACATAATAAAATTAAATGAAAAATGTGAAATTGATTTTGATACAAAAAGCCACATTATTAAATGCTCTTCAAGTGCTAAGGACCTATTAATCAGGATGTTGGAAAAAAATCCTTTGTTAAGGTATTTATATATATAAAAATATAAACTTATATATTATTTTTAGACCAAATGCAAGTGAGTTAATTAATCATACATGGTTTGTTTGTATGAAAAATAAATAAAGTGCAATTTATAATAGTATGTCTACTATTGTAGAAAAGAGCTTTGAATAATCATTTAATAAATAAAGTTAGGATAATTATTCGGAAATTGGGACTACTTTTATTGAGGAAAATACTATAGGAACGGAAACTTTGAATTAAAAAATGAATGTTTTAAATAGTGATATTTATTAAAAAGTACCTTCTAAGTTTATTAGAAATTTAAATTAAGGAATTAATAAGTTTTGATGTTTATTTTGATAAAAAAAAAAAAATTAGATAATTTATGTTTATTCTTTTTCTATAATTTATATTATCATATATAATTATTTTTATATTAAATATAATATATAAATTAAAGGAAAAATACTAAAAGTTTATTACGTAAGTAAATTCTTTGTTTTTATTTTATATAAATTAAATTTAAATAAAGCTTTTTATTTTGGATTAATTTTTTCAATAATAATGACTGTTTATTAGACTATACTTAAAATCCATTATTTATTTTTTAAAAAAAAAATACAAAAATTATAGTTTTGTTTAAATAATTTTTTTTTTATCAGAAACAAAAAATAAAAAATAATAATTTATTTTTTTAATTCGATTTTTTTTTTTTTTTTCTTAATAAAAAAAAAAAACTTCTATTGCTTTTTATATTATTTTAAACAAAATTAAATCAACCGAAAAGATCTCCCATATCGTAATCTTCTTCTTCTTCCTTTTTAGCTATTTTTACAAAAAATATTAAATTAAAAAAAAATATATATCTATTACGTTCTTCCTTAGGAGCTTCTTTTGCTGCAGCTTTAGCAGGAGCTGAAGCTTAAGCAGATTGAGTAGGGGCAGAACTTGCTACTCCACCTCCTAATTATGGAACTAATTTACTGGCAGGTGTATGAGCAAATAATCTTTGGAAAGCGGCATTTTGGGAAGCATTTACTTTTAAGTTGGCTGCCTTCAATACTTTTTCAATATTTTCGGCAGATGTTTCTTTTTCAGCGTCAACTAATAATAAAGTTGCATATGCATAAGCAAGTTATTCAGAATTCATTTTTTAATTTTTATTTTATTTTTTGTTAAATAATTTTATTTTTTTAATTGTAAAAAATATTTTTTGTTTTTGTTTTAATTTTTTTAGCCTTTATTTATTTATTTATTTTAATTTTTTTTTTTTTATAAAAGTATAAAAAAGGGAAAAGTGTGGAAAATAATATAAAAAAAAAAATACAAAAATATATATATAAAAAATAAAATAAAAAAAAATAATAATAAAAATAAAAATGAACGCTGGAAGAAAAAATTAATGGAGTAAACCCATGACTGGTTTAGTTAATGATTAAAAAGTTTTAGTTGATTAATATTTACCTAGAAAATGTGAATGGACAAACAGAATTATTCATTCAACTGATGCATCTTCAATTTAAGTCAATGTTGCTGAAGTATTTTTTAATAAAATGCAAAAAAAATATTATAATAAAATATATAAAAAGGTAGGATAAAATGGATAAATGAGTGGCAAAAAAACCTCTATTATTTTAAGTGGATATATTAGAGCTAAAGGAGATTCTCATGTTGCTTTAGAAACTGTTCTTAAAGAAAAAGGTTTATATCCTATTTTGGAATGATGTTAGTGTCATTTTTTATTTTTGAATAAAAAAAAAAAAAAATGTATATAAGATAATTATTATTTAGAGAATTTAAACAATTTTTTCATATTTTTAATAATATATATTATCTTATTTTATTTTTTTATTTAAATTTTTTTAAAATTACATTTTTTTTTTTTTATTAGAAAAATAATATAAATTAGTTTAATGTCAATTTTTATTTTTTTTATTAATTTAATTATATTTTATTATTAAAGAAAGATATTTTTATATAAGAAAAGTATTTAAATGTATTTTTTATATAAATTATATTAATAATATACTAATTATAATTTAATAATTTATTATTTTTTTTCTTTAAGATTGTTTATATAATTAATTTAAAACAATTCATTTATTTAAATAAAATAAGATTTTTTTTTTGTGAGTTAAGAGTTAAATAGATTTATATTTATTTATAATTTTGTTTAATTTAAGGATTTTATTTATTATTATTTTTGTTATTTCAAAATTAATTTTTATTTTTTTCTATATAAATACATTATTTTAAACTTTATTTTATTGTTGTAAATTAAGGATTTTAATATAAATAAAAATTAAAATATTATTATTTTTTATTAAAAATAAATAAATAAAAATTAGAAAATATTTCACTAATTAAATAAAAATTATAACAACATTAATATTTTATTTTATAAAATAAAATTCAGTTTTAAATTAAAATTTATAAAAAAAACGCATTAAGTTATTTTTTATTTGAATATGAAATTAATTTGTATCAAATTTATTGCTATTTTTATACATAAATAAATAAAATATCTTTAAATAACAGGTAAAAATTAGTTTTATTTAAAATAAAATATTAATTAATATATTTATTTAAAAATAATATAAATTTTATGATATATACAACAAAATAATTATTTATATTAATATTCTTTTTTTATAAAAATTGACAATATATTATAATATTTATATTAGAAATATATTTTAACTTTTATTATTTATTCTTTTAATGAAAAAATCATTAAACTTAAGGAATATTTAAATTATCAATTATTAAAAACATTTTTAATTGATTATAAAAATTGAATAAACTAGTTTATTTTTTTTTGATATAATTTCTAAAAAAATAAAAAAAATTATTTATATAAAAATAAAAAAAAAACAATACAAATTAATTTTTTATATTTGATTAAATCTTTTAATATCTTTTTATATTTTCTATTTAAATCAGTTAAAATTAATTTTTTATTTATTAAAATCCCATACATAATGGAAATATCTTATTTTATTTTAAATAAATATGTAATGCTGATATTAATAAATAAAAAATTAGTTATTTTATCGCAAAATGACTGAATAATATAAATTCTTAACCTTTAAATTATCTATTACTTATTAATATATTTTATAAAATTAAACGACTTTACTATATTAAAAAATTTCATCAATTTATTTTAATAATAAATAATTTGAAGATTTTTTTTTTTTTATAAAAAGATTAAGCACAAATTTTCAAAAAAATAAAAAATAAAATAAAAAAAAATGATTTGGAATAATCGAAAAATGAATAATTTCTTTAATAAATAAAAAAATATAATAAAATTATTAAAGAAATAACTTAATCATTTTTAAATAAAATATTTTTTCTAAAATAAAAATATCAATAATTTTTTTTTAAAAGAAGTAAACATAATTCAATATTCCTAAAATTATCTTAAATATTTACAAAAAAGTATAAAATCAAAATCATTTATATTTTACCAATATAATATTATAATAAATAATAAGTTTTATATATTGAAGTATATCTTAAAGGCAAAATAAAATAGTAATTAAATAATAATTTTAAAATCAGTAGGGGGGACGGCGTGGGATTTAATAGAAAAATATTGATAATTAGTAAATATAAAAGGATTTTATATATTTTTTATAAAAAATAAAATAAAGGTTTTTAATTTTTAGTTGATATATTTTATAATTATGTATAAATTAAAAATAAATTATTTTGATATTAAAATAAATAAAAATAGTTTATAATTAGAAAAAAATAATTATTGATATTAAATAATCTGTATTAAAATAATTTATATTATTTATATATATTCTATATATTAATTATTCTATATTTTTTATTTTAAATAAAATTGTATTTTACAAATATATTTTTAGCCTTTTAATATTAAAAAATATATATAAAAATAGTAAGGGTTTTATCAATATAATATCGATAAATATATTTTTTTTATTATTATTTATTTAAAAAAAACAAATTAAATAATTTCATTTTAATGTTTTAAAATAAAATTTTTATTAAAATTATATTTTTTTATAATATAAATTTGTTTATAATATATATTAATAAATAAAAACTATAATTAATAATAAAACATATTTTTTATTTTTATTCATTTTCTATATTTTTTTTTTTTATTTTTACTTTATTTTATATAAAATCTTTTTTAATCGAATTTTCTAGTGAATATTATTTATTTAAATAATTTTAAAATGTATTTCCTTAGTTTTCTTTTTTATATATTTTAGTTAAAAATTGTTTTAAATGAATTAGTTAAAATAAACTTAAAAGAATTACAAATAAATATTAAATCTCTAAAATTAACAAATAAATAAATAAAAAATAAAAAAATATTTAAATTGATAAAAATTTCAAATAAATAATTTCTAATATATATTTTTAATATTATATATAAAATTATATGTTAATTATAATGAAATTATATATGTAAATAAATGATATTATTTAACAAAACAACTATTAAAATATATATGAAATTAATTATTATTATAAAATTATTGTTTTTCATTTTCTTAAAAAGAATTTAATTTAATAAATTTGAACATAAATAAATTAAAAATAAATCAAAATAAATAAATAATTGTATTAAAAAATAATACATATACATATATATTACATTATATAAAATATAATTTACTATTCTTTTTTAAATTTTTTAATATTATTTTTTTTTTTTTTCTTGAATTAATATAATACTCATAAAATAAAATATCATGAATAAATAGAAATATTTAAATAAAAATAGTAATAATTCAGTTTCATTTAACTATCAAAATAACGATTAAGTAAAAACAAATACGAATTCTAACGAAAATAACTCAATATTATAAGAGCACATAGAAGAATGTGAATAATAAATATGCGAAGACTCCCAATCAAATTCACAAGATAATTGTTCATAAGATTTTTCTTAAAATAATGATTCAGATACAAGCGTTTATAATATCAATAGTCAAAACAATAGTTTTCAATAAATTGATTAACAAGATAATGATTATATAGATAAAAATTAATTTATAAAATAATTAAATTCTAGTAAATAAGTGATATAATCCTCATCAGAATATTTCCCACTAAATAAATAAATAGAATAATCAATAAAGATTCCTTTAGCTTTTACTATAGCACCATTTTCAAAGCCTGAAGTATATAATACATATAAAAAATTAATAAACTTAATTTATTTTTTATATTATTATAGTTAAATATTTACTTTTTTCAATTTTTTATCTTAAAATTAAAAAATAATATATTTATATAAAAATCCAAGTTTTTTATAGTTTTTATTATATTTAAAAAAATAATTTATTAATAATATATATAATAATAGTTTTATTTAAATAAAAAAAATAGTGTAGTATAGTAAATTTCAACTAAAATGAACAATTTAAAGGTGAAATAAATTTAAGTGATATAGAAGATGTTTAAAGATGTGCAAACTGTAGGACAATAATAAACCCTTTTTGTAAAATTCTACCCGAATAAAAATCTTGGCGTTGTAATATGTGTTAAAATGAATAAGATATTCCATATTTATATGCAAAATAAATTCCTTAATTGAGAAAAGTTCGAAACGAATTAAAATTTGGGTCATATGATATTGCAATACCTTTAAAATATCATGCTAAATAAGAATCGGATATTGTATATTGGTTTATGATTGATATAAGTTGGAAAAGCTCATAAAATGGGTTTTTAAAGAATACATGTGTAGCGATAAAAAATGCACTCTAATCTTAAATTTTTTAAGAAAATAAAAATTCTATTAGTATAGGATTTATAGGCTATTGTCATGAGCTGCATTTTTATAATGTTAGTAAAAGACTTAATTAGCCTTAAATTTTTGTTATTAAAGATATTGAATATGATATGGAAAAAAAAGAATAGGAAAATGAGAATAAATTAGAAGAAAAAAATGAGTTTTTTTTAAAAAAAAATATAAAAAAGAAGACCAGGAAGAATAAATTGAATTTAACTGTTTGGAGTTGCCTTTTCCTGATGATATTTTGGTCAATTTAGAAGAATGTGAGAATAATATTATGAGTTTATTAGATTAAATGGAGACTATGTATTCTTTAAAATAAGATTATACTGTACAGAGTTTATTTTTTAAAGCTTTTAATGTGTGTTTAGATTAGATGAGTATGACAGGGGGAAGATTATATGTTTTCCATTCTAATGATAACATACAATTAATTAAAAATAAAAATTATTATTTTAATTAGATTTGTAAAAAATTTGATAATAAATTTATTAATTTAAACATGTTTTACCAAAAAGGAGCATTTTTTAATTTAAAGGAATCTTAAATAGGAAAGTTGGTAAAAGAAAGTAATGGACAAATAAAAAGCTTTTCTTAAAAATATATGTAGTAAAAATACAGGTATGTTAATTTTATATAAAAAGCTTTGTGCTAATAATTTGCCTGGGAAGCAGTTTTAAGAATAAGGTGTTCAATAAATTGGAGTATTGTAAATGTAATAGGAAATTTAAAATAAAGATAGAATTTAAATAATTTTTTTCTTTTAAGCAGAATAGTATTTATTATATTATATATATATATATATATATATATGTATATATATATATTATATAAATATACATATTTATATATTATAAAAAATTAATTTAATAATTTTTTTATTTTTATTTTAGAAATAATTATGTTGTTTTAGAAGTCAGTTGTTAATCTTATGATAATAGAAGTGATTATTTTTTTATATAAGTATATAGTTATTTTTTTTTTAAAAAAAAAATTGATTTATTATATTATGAAATTTATTTTATTATTTAAAAAAAATTAGAGTAGTATGTTATATAGTAACTAATATAAATAAAGAATGCTTAGAATTCATAATTTTGCTATTCCTTTAACTAAATAAAAAAGTTTAATACATCAAACAATTAATCCTTAAGTTTTGTTTTCTTATTATACAAAACTTAATATTGATTAAGTATATTTAATTTTATAATTAAAAAATAAATAAATTATAATATAATAATATAGATAATCGTATTTTAAAAAGATAATATTTAATTAACTAATAATTTTATTTTGTTAATAAGAGATTTTATTGTTTAGGCTTTGAAATATACTAATGTTTATAAAAAAAACTTTATATTATTCATATATTAAAAAATTATTTAAATTAGAGTACAATAACTAAGCTTTTACATTAATTTTGCTTGGGCATTTTAGGATATTTAAAACATAAATATTATTTAAATAATAAATACAAAGAGTAAGAATAAAATGATATTATATAAAATAAATACTAAGAATATTTAAAATGAATCCAAATGAATTAATAAGAAGTTTCGTTCCATTAATGTTTGATATTAATGATATTCTTAATAATTAAATATATGATTAAGAAGGTAATTATATATTTCCTAAAAGTCTAGATTTAAATTACGAAAATATACAATATAAATAAATAGTATTATTAGATATAGGGTCTAAATTTATAATTTTTATAAATAAAAGGTATTAATTTTATTAAAATATATGAATATCTTTATTATTTAAATTAGAAATATAAGTGAAAATATATTATAAGAATGTTTTTAAATAAATAATTTGGAAATTTTATAATAATAATTATAAAATAATAGTAATAATAAAAATTTAATAAGAAATGAAAAACTCTAAATACTTATAAATGCATTAATTTAGTATATATTTAATTATATAAATAAAATTAAATATATTTTACTTTATAAAATATAGCTAAAAATCCGATTAATATTAAAATATAAATATAATAATAACTGAAACAAATAATGATAAAGAATATTTGTAAAATATAAAAAATTTATATTTATATTACTTAAAAATAAAAAAAAGAGTCTATTATAAGCTAATTGAAGATTATTATAATTATTAAAAAGGTTTTAAATATAATTTAGAATAATTTATATAATATTTAATTGATAATAAATGAAATTTTTATTTTTATTTTAATTATTTTAACTTTTTAAATAAATATAATAATAAAATTCTAGAAAATTAAAAAATAATATTTTTAAATAAAAAAATCTAAAAAACTTTAAATAAAAATACTTAATATGAAATCCCTCCTTTGAGTCCAGTAATTGTTAAAGCGAAAAATTAACTCAGAGCTAAGTTGAATAGAATAAAAGATGGAGTACAAGGATTAAATCCATAGGGTACTGTTTATGTTGTTACCTCAATCATAGAAAGCGAGCAAAATTATATACGATGTCACAGTATATCCTGCATGTGGTTATTCCCACACAGACATTCATCTATAGTGGATAAATTAATATAGATGAAGGCTTTATTTTATAAAGAAATAGAAAAAATATTAATTATAAGGTTAAAAAATAAATATTTAAAAAAAATACAAATATTAAAATATAAATTAATTACTTTAAAAATATAATAAATTTTTTATTAAACTTTTTTTCGAAAATATTATGTTTTATAAATACATTACAATATAAACACCAAATTAAAATTTTTGAATTCTATAAATTATAAAAAAATACTTTTACTAAAAATAAAAAGTAAATATATAGATTATTTAAAAAAATTGTAATAGAAAAAAATATAAATTAGGAATAATTATAAATAATTAGATTTATTATAAAAAAATGAAATCAAAAGGTACTATTTATGCTTAAATTAGCTTTAGTATATTTTTTTTTAAAATACTAAATTATATAATTTAATAATTTTTATATATATAAAACATATCTTATTTATAATAAAAAGAAAAAAAATTATTATAGCAATTAAATAAGAAAATTAAATAACAATAAAAAATAAAAACACAATAAATATATATAAAATTATTATTAGGGTTTAAATATAAAATAAAAATAGTATTTTTGTATAATATAGATAAAAAATAATATTCTTTATATGTATTAAATAGATTAAGCAAATATATAATTAATAATATTTATATTTTTTACAAATGTATTTTTTTTTAGAATGAATTTAATTTTTTTCTAAAAAAATAAAGGAAATATTGATATTAAAATACATTATAATCTATTAAAATGGCAAAAAAATAAAATAATTTTTATAAATATATAAATATATAAAATATATAAATATATATAAATATATATATTTTTTTTAAGTTTTATATATTTATATGCATTTAAAAAAATACATATTAAATTTTATTTATAATTTTTTATAAAATAATATATTATTTTTTATTTTTATTTAATTATTAATTTAATTAATTTTCTAAAAAAAATTAATGTATCTATATTTTTTCTTTATATATAAAAATAAATTATAACTTTAAATTTTATTATAATTGAAAACTATTCATTTTTCTTTTTTTTTAAAAAAATACAAATAATTTTATTTAAAAAAAAAATTTAAAATAATATTTAAAAAAATAAAATTTTTAAAAATAATATTTAAAAAAAATATATATATATAAAATGCAAAAATAAAGCAACTAAATTCGTCATAGAAGTTGTTATAAATTCAATTTAAATTTTAGAATTAAATAGAATAAATAATTTAATTAAGTTGGGAATATTTAATTATCAAAAGGAATGTATTTGTCTCTAATTAAAAGATAAATCGAACAAAAATAAAGAGATTAATAAAATTCTATATATAAAATTAGAAAGGAATCTTTACAAAAAAGCAGAATTCTTAAAAAAAGCAAATTTATAAAAAAAGCTTTTATTTATTGCAAAATAAAAAAATTATATTAATTTGATTTATATTAAGAAAAAGATTTAAATATTTAAAATTAATTCTAAAATATAATTTGCCTTGATTAAGATAATGATATGGATACTGATTGTGAGTAAATAGAAGAATCAACTTTTGATGTTTTTAAATCTTTATGTTTGGCTTTATATTAAGAAAAAATGACTAACTAATAAAAAATTCAGTGATATATATATTGAATTATTTATATTTTAAGAAAAATAAAAAGACATATTTATTTATCGAATTTTCTATTTAAAAAAATATGATAGAGTTTAATAAATTATTATTTTTTAATTATAATTTAATAAAAAAAAATTATTATATAAATTTAAGAATATTAAAAAAATATAAAAAAAAATAAGCAAAAAATCAAAATAAATAAAATTATAATATTTATATAATTTAAAAATAGTAAAATAATAATAAAAAATAATTTTAAATTTCAATTAAAAATTATTAAAATAAAAGTTATAATAAATTAATTACAAATATATTTATATTAAAAATATTTATATATGTTTTATTATTTATATATATATATA
>NW_004086389.1:110040-142400 GCF_000220395.1 Ichthyophthirius multifiliis | reverse complement strand
TTTTAATATTCATTTGTTAATCTTATATCTAAATTTATAAATTAAATTAAATTTTCATTTTATTATTTTTTATAATATAAGTATAATATTTCATAATATTAATTTCATTTATTTTAAATATTTTATAAAATAAGATTTTATAGTTTTTTAATTTTTAAATTTTTTTTCATATAAAAAAAATATATTTTTTTTTTTTTTAGAAATGTAAATAAAGTCTTCTAAAAAATTTATAACATAAGATTATAACTCATTTATTGGAAGAAATTTAATTATTTAATGGATTAATAATTTATTAGGAATAAAAATGTAAAAAATTGAAGAATTAGGAAAAGGATTTATATATTGCTAATTATTCAATTATATTTATCCAGGGAAAATACAATTAAACAAAATAAAATAAGAGCCTAGAAATGAAATTGAATATATTCATAATTTTAAAATTTTAGAACTAAGTTTCAAACAATAAAATATTTAAAAGAAAATACCTGTAAAAAAATATACATATTAATATATATGTAAATATAAAATAAAAAGATATAAAATTTAATAAAATGTAAATTTTAAAATAATTTGGAGTTCATTTAATGGTTAAAAGTATAATTTGATAAAATATTAGCAAAAAATAAAATAAAGTTTATTATTGAAAGAAGAATAAAGCTTTTTAGGTATTTTTTCTAAATATTTTAACTAAAAAAATCTTTTTATGTTGTAAAAAGAAAAAAATGATAAATCTAAAAACGAAGAAGATATTAAATTATAAAAATAATAAAGCAAAAATATGGCTAAGGAAAATTTTGAATGGGATGAATAGGAAAAAATATATAAAAAACTGAAAACAGAAACTTATACCTAAAATATTCAAAGTTTTTAAGAAATAAAATCTATTTAGAGTGTACATAAATTATCTGTTAGTAAAAATTAAAATGACGCAAGCGAATGTAAATTTTTTATGAATAACAATAATTCTTCTTCAACAAAGAAAAAAGATGACCCTTATTTATTTTTTAGATAGAATAATAGCACAAATTCTCAAAATTAATAAAGCGTTTAAGAGTTTTTTCCTAATAAATTAAATTTTTAAATATCATAAGAAAATGACTAGTTAAAGGGTTTGTAATAAAAACTAGATCAAATAAAATAAATTGTTAAAGAAATTCCATCAGAAGTTTTATAAAAAGATGTATAATTTAATTAAAAAATATAAATGATAAATAATATATTAAACGAATGAAATATAAATATTAAATTGAGAATAAATTTTATAAATATTATTATAATTAATTATTTATTATTTTTAATAAATATGAGTAAAAAAACAAAATATTTTAAGTTTATTATTTGGTTTCGATTATGTTTCTTTATTTTAATTTAAAACTTTTATTATAATATTGTTTTTTAGTTTCATACTAGAATTTTTTTATTTAAAAATAAATTATAGAAAAGAATCTAAGATATAATTAATTTTTATAATAATTTATTTAATTATTTGTTTTAGTTTTATTTTAAAATTCAATAAGTCATTTTATTAAAACAAAACATAAATTCTAAATTTCTAAAGTATATAAAATCGATGTTTTATTATTCTTTTTATTTTTATAATTAACCTTCTTTTAAAATTAATTATAAATAATTTATTATTTGTTTAATTTTTTTTTTATTATTTTTATTTAAAAATTCAATTAAAAATAAAAAATGGTCGAAAAAATTGTATGGATATTTTGCTTTATTTTTTAATTGAGTTTTTAAATAAATATTACAGAAAAATAAAAAGAAAACAATTTGAACAAGATATAATATGACTTAAAAATTTAATATTTAATTTGATTTTTATTTAAAAATAAAACTTTATTTAAGTTTTATATATATATATATATAATTTTATGTTTTTTTTAAAAAAAATAAAAGAAATTATTATATTAATATAAACAAAAAGATGAAAATAATGTTAAATCATTTTTAAATAATATTATATTTGATTTTTTTATTTATTAATACAATCACTCTGTTTAACTTTTTATAACTCTTTAATTATGAAAATAAAAATTTAGAAAATATTAAGATGCAATTCAGTTATTTTACACAAAATTATAATTATAAGCAATTTTAATTTAACTTTTAATAGTCATTAATATTTAACTTTATTTCTGAGTTTTTTATTTTATACATAATTTCTATAACTATAAACATAAATGATGATTAAATAAAATAAAAAAAAAATAACTTATATCTTTTTATTGATTTTTCTTTTTTTTAAGTTTTTTTATTTTTTCTTGCATATGGCCATTTTCTAAACATAATCAAACTTATGGAAAGCATTTTAGTAATAAAAAGAATATCACTATTTATGAATGTTAATTTAGCTCAGAAATAATGAAAGATAAATGCGAATTTTCATTTTGGCTTTTTAATATGATCTTTTGCTGTTAAATATGGATTATTATGTGTACTTTATTCTTAATAGGGCTTATTTATTTAAATTAACTATATAATAGATACCCTCAAAATATAGGAAATAAAGTTAGATTATATTTGAATTAATAATAAATTAAGAATTTTGATAACGAAGGAAATTTAGAAAATGAACGAAATTTATTAAAAACAATCTTAATTGAAAAAGAAGAATTATTTTTTAAATAAAACTAAAATTTGAGTTATTGAGAAAAAATAAATAAATAATAATATTTATAATTATTTTTATTTATTAATATTTTTATTTAATATTTTATTTAAAATGTTATATTTTAATTTTTATATTTATATTTTTAATCCATATATTTTTTCTCAGCATGATTCTATCTTCTTTTTAGCATATTAATAATACTGACATAATTCTTTTGCTTTATTGTAAATATCCTTTTTTGTTATGTTAAGATTTTATTTTTTAATTTGTTTTTACTTCAAACTGAAAATTTTATTGAATAGGTTTAATATAAAAATAATTATTAGATAAAATTTACTTTCTTTTATATTAATAATATATTAAATACAATTATGTTAATAAAAATACTTGCTATTTATTTTTAAATAAAATATTTTTATAATTCCTCTACAATTTAATATTACAATCTAAAATAAAAATAATACAATTTTTTATGAATTTTTCTATAAATTAATACTGTCTGATTTTTTTTTTTTTGAATTTATACGAAATAATATATTCTAATGGATATATTTATTATTAATTTTTACTTTCTATTTATATATACAATGATTTATTAATAATATTTAGATAAAAATTACCCACTATAAAATCATATTTAAATATTATTTAGAATTTTTATTTTACAAGCTAATTTTTATTTTATATGAATGAAATATATAAAATTTAAAATAAAAAAATTACTTTCTTTAAAAAAAAAATTAATTTAAGAATTATAAACTAATTTTTATATTTAATTTTACATCTCCCTTTGAAAAAAAAAATATAATGAAACTTCTAATAATTAGTTTTATAATACTTCTCCCTATTAAATATTAAAAAATAAAATAAAAATATTAATTTTATCTTACTATCTTTAATTTTGATGTAAAATAAATACAGATAGTTTTAAATTTATTTTACTTTCTTTATATTTATTTAAATAAATAAAATTAAATTAATTAATTGAAATAAATAATATATTACGATCTATAAAATAAATAAAAATAGATAATTTTTATGACTTTTAAATACTCTCTAAAAATAATGTTTTTTAATTATATTCATTAATTAAGATTTATATTATAATAAAATTACGCTCTATTTTAAAAATTAATGGTTTAAATATTAAAATTATAAAATAACTAACTTGCTAAATAAAATTATTTAATATTAAAAGTTTAGAATTTTGTTTTGATTACAAACTATAATTAATAAATAAAAATAAATTATATATTATTTAATATATTACTTTGACTTCAGGGAGCTAAAATTTATATTATAGTTTATGTATATATAATTTTATTATAAAAACAATTTTGGCTTCTATTTAATCCTAATTTTTTTTTTAAAAAAAAAATCAAATATTTCTTTTTAATTTTAAAAAAATAACAAAATTATTCCATCGCTATTTAAAATTCATATCTTCTAGATATTTATTACACTTTTATATATATTATTCTTTCAACAAATCCTAAAATAAATATAATTTAAAAAAAAATATAACAAAAAACTTTAGTAAATTATAATGAGCTAGAATTTTATTATTATTATTGTCCAGTAATTTATTTATTTTACAGGTTTTAATTATTTTATAAATTATCAAAAATATTATTCGGGGATTATTCTCTATTTGATATTAATGCTTCTTTTTCTTTTAATATGATATTTAATGAATCTAATTATGTAGAATTTATTGGCTGCTATACCTAATTATTTTTAAAAAAACTACTATTTTATTACTATTCCTATTACTCCTAATGCATATTGGTAAGTTAAGAAACGATTGCTAAATCTTATGTTTCATTATTAGTTTGTTAAATTTAATTTTACATAAAATATGGTTAATATAATTATTAAATTTATTATTATTATTATTATTATTTTTATTATTATTATTATTATTATTATTATTCTTATATATTCTTATTATTCTTATTATTCTTATTATTCTTATTATTCTTATTATTCTTATTATTCTTATTATTCATAATTTTCTTATTATTCTTATTTTTCTTATTATTCTTATTATTCTTACTATCCTTATTGTTCCTATTATTTCTATTATTATTAAACATCTATTTCAATACGTTATTTTTATTCATTTTTCCTTTCAATTTGTTATTATTATTATTATTTTTATTATTTTTATATTTATTATTATTAATCTTAGTTTGTTGTTTTTTATACTATACTTTTTTTTGTTGTTTATATTGCTTATTTTTAAGTTTTATTTTCATTTTATTTTGTTATAATTCTTTCTTTTTTAGTTTAATTTTTATCATCTTTTTTATTAGGACTTTTATTTTTATTTTTTTATTCTTAAATTTCATCTCTTGTTGGACTTGCATTTTATTCTTTATTACTAATAGTTTCTTTTTAAATAATATTCCTTTTCTTATATCTTATTTTATATTAACGATTGGAATGAATTCTTTATTGCTAATTTGAATAAATTCTGTATTAATATTTTTCGAACTCTGTAGTATTTATTATTATTCACTATTAATAAAACATGAAAACCTACTAATTTCATTAAAATATAAATTATTTAAAATTACAGATGCTTAAAAAGTAGAAATCCTTTTTTTTTCATAATATTGAAGCAAACCTAAAACAACATAATTTATTTACTCTTTATTTTAAATTCTTAAATTTATTCAATTTTATCTAAATAAAAAGGCACGTTTGTTATTAATTCTTATGTCCTCGTTTATCCACACAACATTTAGTAAAGAATTTTCCCCAAAGCAAAACAATTATCTTTCTTTAATTTTTTATATGATTAGTGCTTTTTGAATTCACTTTAAATTATTGTTTATTCCAAACTATTCTTCTCTTCATTTTATATGTTTATTTAAGAATGTCCTAAATCGTAATACATATCACCTTTTTTATTTTAATTTTACATATACAAATAATATATATATTAAATATTATTACTTAGAACTGCAACTCCCAATTAGTTTATTAATATTTAATTATATTTAATTTCAGAAACAGGTATTTTTTTGGCATGTATATATGTTAATCCATTTGTAATTTCAGAAGCATATTTAATAAAAGAATTTTCATTAAAAGAACCATATAATTAATTCAAAGATCCTATACATTCTTCTAATTTTAAAAAATAGAAATCTTTTCCTTAAAATGATCCATAGCATTTAATTATATAAGGACTATCACATTCTATTAAATTTTTTTCTTCTTGTTTTATTTATTCTAATAATTATTAATTTACAGTTTTATTTTCAGTTATTTTTATTCCTTTTATCGCATATCTAATTCCTGTTTTTTTTTCTTTTGCTATTAATATTACACCGTTTTCACTACTGTATGATGTATGAAAAAAACTTGTATAACCAAAGTTTGATAAATCCTTTTTCATTAATTTTTCTATTGGACTTTACTCTTGATCTTCATATGATGTATGTTAATCTTCTTCTAATAAATTTATTTGTTTTTCATATAAAGTTTGTTTAATTTAATTTTTTTAATTTTCATAATTGAGTAAAATAGTATCCATTTTTTAATTGTTTTTTTGTTTAAATTTAATATTTATTTTTATTTAAATCAATTTTTATTTTATTTTTTGTTTAAAAAAAAAAGATAAATAAAAATCATTTCTTCTTAATTTTTGTTAATCTTAAATATATATATAAATAAATTAAAGATTATATTAATTATAACAACAATATATAATATTTATTTTATATATTTTCGATTGATTTTACTTATATAAAACTATGTAAATATTATTATATAAAAATTATTATTTAATAAATTATAATTTATATCTGAATAAAACATAATAATATAAAATAAATTAAAGGTAAAATAGATAATATAAAGTTTATTTTTTTTCAGTAAATAAAAATTATAATAAATTAAAATACTGAATAATTATATATGTTATAAATCTTTACATAAATATGCATTAAATAGATAAAAAATATATGAATTAAAAAAATACTATATATATATTTATAATTTTAAATTTTTATTCCCTATCTAATTTATTTATATTTAAAAAAAATATAATTAATTAAAAAAAATGAATTGCCCACATATTAATTCAGAATAGATAAACATAGATTATTTTTAATATTATAATATATTAAAGAATACCATAAATTAGTTACATTGTATGTTAAAAATGCGACTTAGGGTTGAATGTCCAAACTCTTTGTAAATTTTAATTGCTTTAAATGAAAAAATGTTAACATTTACTGAAATATAAAATGATTTAGAATCCTTATTAAAAAAACAGAAAGATGCTTTATTAACTAACTAGTAATTAAAAGAAAAAGCCTAAAAGTATGACAAATTAATTTTCCGTTTAGATGAAATTGAATAAGGTTATAAATACTAAAATATTGAATTATTATAAAAATCGAAGAATCAAGAAGAGAAAATAAATTAACTTTAATAATATATTATATAAATAGAAGAATAGAACGAAAGAAAATGTAAAATATAGATGGAAAATCATGAAAACTAAATAATGTTGAAAAATGCAGAAATAAATAGAATAAAAATTGAAAGAGATAATATAAAAAGTCAACAATAAAATCTTAATAGTCTATTGAAATAAGTAAATGAAGAAAAAGAAATAAAATAATAAAAAATAGACGAATAAATAAATGAAATAAAAAATGAATTATTTCAAGTTAAAGATTAATATGAATAAGTTTTATAGGATAAAATTAATTAAATTTAATAATTATAAAGAGAAATTTAATTAATAAAGAAAGATATAGAACTTAACTAGGAATTTGATCTTCTTCAATCATCAATTAATAATAATTAATATAACAAGTCACTTAAAAATAAAGTCGATAATTAAAATAAAGATATTTGCTATGATGATCTTAGTGATGGTAATGAATAAAGTTCGAAAATTTCAAGTAAAAATGGCAAATTATCAGATATAAGTGATAATGATTTAAGTTAAACTGATTGATTTAACTTTTTTTATAAGATATTTATTTAATTTTTGTATATATAAACTTATATAATTTTTAATATTTATTTATAAGAATTTTTAATTTTATTTTTTGTTTAAATAAAAAATACTTGTTTAAAAATATACTTAAATATTTAAAACACAAAAACATATTAATATTTAGAAATCGATTAAACTATTTTTATATATATTGTTTTATTATATTCTTAATAATATATTTGCTAAATATTAATAATTAGTTTGTTTTTATCTAAAATAATTAGCGTTTATTTAATATTTTTAAGAATAATGATTTGATGAATTTAATTTATATATATTATCAAACTATTATTTTTATTTTTTTATTAAACTAAATTATTTCATTTTATTGATTAAAATATATAATCTTAATCTAAAAAAATTAAGTTAATTCATGAAGATATTCTTCTATATTATAAGCAAAAAAATAATTTTAATCAATTCATAAAATTCTAATGATAAATATATATTTTTTTTTACAAAGTTATATTCTATTTATTATAGTTATTTGTTTTATTTTTATTAAAAAAATTTAGTAAATAGTATACATTTTGAAATTTTAAAAATAAAAAACTATTTCATTATATAAAGTATAATTTAAAATTGTCATTTTTTTTTTTTTTAATTATTAAAACTATTTTTAATATATTGAAAAAATACAATAATTGGGTTAAGGGACATCCTTATACAAACATTAAAATTCACTTTTTGTTACTTAATTTTATTTAAAATGATAATCAATTATCAGGAATAAAAATTTAAAAGATTTTATAATATAGTTTTAAGTAAATAAAAAAAATATTAACTTTTCTATATTAATAAATATATCAAAGATATTTTATTTTTAAAATTGCAATATATAATAATAAAATATATCATCGATTTTATTTAAATTATATAAAATCTTACTAAAATTAATCTAAAATGAAAATTAATAGAGTTAGAAAAATACCTAAAAAATTAAAAGTTCATATACGCAAATCTTAAACTTAAAATTATAAAAAAAAAATTAAAAACATTCCTTTTTTTTTTGAAAAAATTTGTAAAAAAAAATGCAATTGAAATGATAATTATTTGTTATTTATGTGAATAAATAATGATTTTTTGGTTTATAAAAACCACAATTGCTAAATTAAGATAATTATTTAACCCTATTTATACATTTTTGGTTTTTTTTTATAAAAAAAAGAAATTATTTTTAAATTTATATAAATAAAGATATATTCTCAGAAATTAAATTAAATAAAATAATATTTTTTATAATTATAAATAACTTTTAAAAGCTAAACTTATTCTGAATATATTAAATATACGAATAAAAAGAATTAAAAAATGTGATTTTTTACCTAATTTGATTATTGTTATTAAATCGATAAATAATAACTTAAAATTAAGTATTTTATATATATTATAATTATTATTTTCAAAAATAATTATTAATACTTATTTATACTTTTTCTTTTAATTTTTTAAAATCTTAAAATTCTTATTCTAGAAATAATTAATTATTAATGGGAGGTTTATTTAGATTTAGAATTAAATTTTATTTAGTATTAATTTAATTGTTTTCATCAAATATTTTAAAAAATACCCATCCATGTTATTCAAATTTATCTTTTTTTTTAATTGTAAAACAAATATTAAAATAAATTTTATTTAAATTTTTAAAATTCTAAATTATTAACTTTTAAAAATCAATATCAAATTGTAAAAATTGATTAAAATTTACTATTTTATTAGCTTTTTCATAAAAAAATAACTCTTAAATTGTTTTTTCGGTATTTTTTTCATTAATATCTTTTATAATTACACCTGCGTTTAAAAATTATATAGAAATTTGAATAGGATAAGATTCTTTCGTATAATTTTATAGATTTTATATATGGATTTGTAATTGTTTTAATTAATTTAAAACACTTTTTTCATTATTTAAATTTATTTTTTTAAATTATAATGATAATTCAAAAAATTAAGCCTAATTACTCTTTTAACTTTATATTATTTCAGTTTTCATTAACTAGAATTAATTAAATTTTTCTTTTTCTTTTAAAAGGTTTACTTTACTATATCCAAATTCATTAAAATTAATTAATAATTAAATATTATGATTTTCAAAAAAAATTTTATAAGGACAAATAAAGTATATTTTGTCAATATTTTTCGTTTAATCTTGAATTAATTTTGTAGATAGATTTTCTAAGGGAATATTTAATGAATCTAATATAGATAATTTAAATAAAATAGGTGATTTTTGTTTTATAAGATATATATTTTATATTAATATTTCAATTTCTATCAAATCTTCGCTATTAAAATCCTCTTTTATAAGATCTAATACATAATCTTCTATGTTTTGTTTACTTTTTTCAATTTCCTTTAATTAATTTGATAATAAATAGTGTAAGTATATATAAATATATATATATATATATATATATATATATATATTTATATATATATATATAAATATATTTACATAAATCAGTTAAATATTCGTTTGTTATACTTTTTATAAATTAAAAGGGTTTTGAATAGGAGGAAGAAATAAAAAAACTTAATTTTAAGGTAAAAAATTAAAAGTTTATAATTAAAAATTAAAATCAAATAAATTTAAAATAGTCCAATAAACACATTTTAAATTTTTATCGAAAAATCCTATAAGTGCTTTACTTTATATATTAGAGTTTTTATTTTAAATTAATTAGTTGAAAAAAAATGAAGAGATAGTATGTTTTTGACCAACATTTAAAAGAAAATTATTTTTAGATTTATCTTAAACGTTAATTTAGTGGTCAGTAATACAAATATTATTATTAACATCTTTTATTGTTGTTTATTATACTAGTAAAGATATTTTAATAGATAATATATTAATTTGTTGCTTTAAATTTGAAATTTCTTTTAAAAAAAGATCAATTATAATATTATTTTCATCATATTTTTTTTATTCTTAATTTAAGAAATCACTTATTTAAAATTAATAATCATTTTATGCTTTTCTTTTTTCTAATAGCTATTTTGTTGTATTTGTTACTACTAATTGCTAATTATCTGATTCTTTTTATGGCGTTAGATTTGAGTTTTTTTCTTCTTTTTTTTGAATTAATAATTATGCTGTTTTTGTTAATACTAATTACTCATTTTAGCTATTTTTTATTTCTTTTTTTATTATTTTTTTAGAATCTTCTTCTTTTATTGTTTTTTATTGATTTTTTTCGTTTTCTTCTGTTTTTATTTGATTTTCTATTTTTGCTCTTGAATATTTTCTTTATCTTTTGTTTATTTATTTTTCTTCAGGATTTATAATTAATTCTTATTTTTTTAATTATTCATCTGATATATTTTCTAATATTTATTATTTTATTATTGTGTCTTATTTGTTTTTTTAAATATCTTGTTGTATAACAAATTTGTTACTTTCTATATTTTTAAAAATATTCGATTTTCTATTTTATCTTTAATTAGAGTCTTATTAATTATTTTTTTCTCTAGTAAATTATTCAATTGTAAACTAATTTTAATAGTTTATTTATTTGTTTTCTTTAATATTATATAATTATTATTATTTCTCAATTGATAAATCTTTTGTAGTTTATACTATATCTTCATTATTAATTACTTTTATGGGGCCATATTTTTCGAAAATAATATTTTTTTCAGTGTCTTTTTTTATTCTAAATTAATTATAATCTTTTGCTTTTTGGATATTTTTTTCTTAATCTCTTAATTATTATACACTATTATTATTAATTTATTCTTCGATTTTTTTTGAAAAAAAGTTTAACTTTTTTTAACTTTTTATTTAATTTATTTAATTATATATATCATTCTCATTTATTTATTCTAATTCACCTTGAATTTTGAAATAACTTTTCATTCCTTAACTTTACATTTTGTTTTTTTTCAATATTTATATATCTTCATAAAATATTGCATTACTTTTTTATAATTTTTCTTATTCTTAAGCTATTTCTTATTCTTCTAACATATTTAATTTTGAAAAGGAAGTTTATTATACGTTTATTTATCCTTTTTCTTTTATATTATCTTATATCTTTTATTACAAAATAATATCTTCTTCTATTTAATCAAGTTATTTTTCCTATAAATGTATACTCTCTATTCCATAAACCTCATCTATAATATTTTAATGAAAATCATCTTTTTGCAATTAAATTTAAATATAGACAAAGCATTTTCCTAAATAAGGTAATCCAGTCGAAAAAAGAGAGATAGGTATATGATTTTTGGAATAAATAGGAAGTTTAAAATTTCCAGTTCTTAATTATCTATCACTGTCAAATAATTTATGTATAGTCCATGCATAAGAAAAAAATTCATTTTACTATATTTATAATAATATTTTTTTTTTTTTTTCAATATTCAATAATTTTTTATTTTAATATTATAGAAATTTTTACATTTTTATTACAAACTTTTAAATCCATATAGATAAATGAAAATTAATTAGGGACAATATCTTTAATATTTTCAATAAAGTTAATTTTACAACAAGATACTTCTTCATTATTTTATAATACAAAATAAGTTTCTGATTTTCTATATGCTTTTAAATTATCTCCTTTTCTAAAAATTCCATATTCTATAAACATTTTATCAAATTAGGGAGGCAGTTTTTCTATTTAATCCCATTTTAAAATAAAACCTTCATCTTTTTTGTAATTTTGATTATCTTTTTTAAATTGTTTTAATCTTTTACTCTTATTTTTTCTTATTATTCTTTTAAATGTTGAATCAAATCTGTTATTACTTTTAATTATTAATTACTGTAATCATATGATTATTTTCTTTCCTGCGCTTAAGAAATTTAATACATTATTTCTTATTATTATTAATTTAAATAATTTAATAATGTCGAATTATAGTTTTTTGTATTCTCGGAAAAGTTCAGTATTTAAAAATATTATAAATACTTTTAAAAAAATTAATTATTTTTATAAGTTTTTAGTGTTTTTTATGGTTCTAATTCATTATCTAAGTTATTTATACTTTTTTTTTATTACCTTTTCTAATCGTTTAATAAATAATCATTTTTATTATCTATTTTTTAATTTATTAAAAACCCAGTTTTTTTTATAAAATTACTTCTATCTTAAATAGGAGATAGGTATTATTATTTTTAAATTAGATCTTAATATATTTATTTCTGCTAAGGCTAAATATTTTGAAATTCTTTTTTTATTTTTATTATTCATTTTTTTAATATATGATACAATATATTGAAGAAGGAGGTTTTAATGAAGTTATTTAGTCTATATTTAAAAAATAAATATAAATAAACAATAAATAAAATAATATATTTTTAACATAATTCTTATAAATTATTTGAATATTTTTTAGATAATAATGGATTTTCTTATTGGTTTATTCGAGGTAACATATTATAAGATTTTTATATTATTTCATCATCTATAAATTTTATTTTGAAATGATATATTATAAAATTCCTTTTAAATTAATAAAATAAAAAATACTTTAGGTTTAAATTTGTCGATCTTAATAAATATATTTATAATCTTTTAAAATATCTATATTAACCTAAGATTATACTTTTTAATGTTTATTTTAAATTCTAAACTATTCCTGCATTTTATTTTGCTTTTTTCTAAAATTTATAATATATCGTTTAAATATTGAATAAATAAAAACTAATCATATAGAATATAATAATAATTTATAATTTATTTATTAAAATAATATTTTATAAATTTATATCCATTATTTTATAATAGAAATAAATATAAAAAATATATGAATAATTAATTGTTTTTAATATTATAAAAATATAATAATAATTATAATTTAGTAAAAAGAATAATTAATAATCATTATATTTGCAATTTTTTATATCATTTTATTATATAATAAATAAAGTATTCGATTTTTATTTTTTTGTAGTTAGATTATTTTATTACTTTCAATATGTTTTTTTTAGATTAATATCAAAATATCATTTTAAAGAAAATTATTAAAATTATGAAATTATAAATTTTTTAGTTGAAAAACACATTAAATTATGTAATTTTTAACAAAAATAAATAATATATATATATATATATATATATATATATATATATATATATTTATCAAATCATTTTAAAAAGAAATTGAATTTAGTTTAAAAAAAATAATATTTGAATGGTTTAAGTAAAAAAAAACAAGAAAAGCTAAAATAAAAATCATAAAAAAAAACACTTAATTAATTTTCTACAAAAAAAATAAAAGTCAGCTTAAATAAAGTAATATCTTAAGCTAAAAAAGGAAAAAATATTGTCTGTAAAAGAATTATATATAATAAATACAATTATAAAAAGTAATGAATAATTTGGAAATGAAAAGATTTTATACTAATCTAAAAAAGAGGTAGAATGCTTAGTAAAGTTTAATACAATAATGGAAAATAAGTTTTAATATAATATTAATGAACCCCTATTTAATTAATATTTAGATTCAAAATAAAAAAAAATTGGATATAAGAAATATTATAAAAAGTACCTAAAAAATCTTCAATAAAAATTGTTATAAGTAAAAATAGCAAATGTAAAAGTTTAATTTAATAATAATAAATATTAACTAGAGGTTAGAACATAAATATTTAAAAATAATATTGATAATACTTTTAGCAATTAATAATAAATTAAAAATAGACGAATATTTTTTCAAAATTAAAAATTTATTAAAATAAAATTAGAGAGTAATAAAACAATTAATATTTTTTTTTATTTATTATATATTATTCTGAAAAATATAATTTTATATATATTTTATTTTAAATTAATTAATATTTTTTATTTATTTTAATTAGATACTTTAAAATTATTATAATATATATATTTTATAGATACTTTAAATTTATTATAATTAAATATTTATATTATATTATTTAAATAAAAATATATTATTTATCTATATAAAAAATAATTATTTGAATATAATTTTATATCTTTTTTAAATTTATTTAATATATTTTTATATTTCAATAAATTTTATCTATTCCAAATAAATAATTCCAATAATGTTTAATCCTTTAGAATATGCTTTTATTTTTATCCTTGTCTTTTTTTTTAGTCTCTTCATCAGCTTTTCTTTTCGCTTCTTCATCAGCTTTTCTTTTAGCTTCTTCTTCAGCTTTTCTTTTAGCTTCTTCTTCTTCAACTTTTTTTTTAGCTTCTTCTTCAGCTTTTCTTTTTGCTTTTTCTATTTCTGCTTATTTTTTAGCTTCTTCTTCAGCTTTTTTTTTAGCTATTTCTTCCTCAGTTTATTTTTTTTTAGCCTCTTCTTCTTCAGCTTTTTTTTTTGCTTCTTCTATTTCTGCTTATTTTTTAGCCTCTTCTTCAGCTTTTTTTTTAGCTATTTCTTCCTCAGTTTATTTATTTTTAGCTTCTTCTTCAGCTTTTCTTTTTGCTTCTTCTATTTCTGATTATTTTTTAGCTTTTTCATCAGCTTTTTTTTTAGCTTCTTCTTAAGCTTTTGCCTTAGCTTCTTCTTCTTAAGCTTTTTTTTTAGTTTCTTCATCTTAATTTTTTTTTTTTTCATCTTCTTCTTTCTATTTTTATAATTATTATATCTTTTATTCTTATTTAGAAATATCATTTTTATTTTTTTAAAGCAGTTGTTGTAATTTAGATTCATGTTCTTTATATTAAATTTAGATATCTTAAATTTATTTTTTAATCAGTTTATTATCTTCTTCTTTTTAAGTTTCAGTAAGCTTTTTATTTAAATATTAGATTTTTTATTCGCTTTCTAATTTTTCAGATCGCAATATATTTAAAATTACTTTTTATTCATTTTATAAGTCTTTCAAATTTTATTCTTCTGTTTTTAATTAATCTTCTGGTACATGTTTATATTAAGGTTCATTTGTTTTCCTGAAACAAAAATAAAATAAAACGCTTACTAGTGCAACACTAATTAATATCATTATTACCATAATAATATATTTTTTTTTAGATTTCTATGGTAAATTCTAGCTTTCAATATCTCTATAATTATTAGAACTATTTTCAATCATTTCTTTATTTATTTTTATTTTATTTATAGTATAATTAATATTTTTTTTTTTTAGAAAATATTTATTTAGGTAAAATAAAAATATTATATAAAGATAATATTAAAGAATAAAAAAAAGATATAGAATTGATAAAAAATTATCAAGCAGATAAAGATTTTTTATAAATTGAATAAAAACAAAGCAAATTTTTTTATTTTTAAATTATTAGTCTACAGAGTACATATATTCGCATTAGAAATATCCATCTAGCTAAGTCGATTGAGCGCTAGTCTTTTGCCTTTTAAGCTATTGGTCAAGAATTTTAGCCATTTAGTAAGTGTATTTTTTTATTTTTAATATGCTATTTATGCGAATGTGAATTATATATCAATGATTGTTTAGAAAAGTTCAATTTTAAATAGTTAATTAAATGAAATATTCATTATTTAATTAAAATAAACTTAAATACGAAATTAAAAATAAAATATAGTAAAAATAGGAATAATAAAAATAAAATAAAATTTATTTTTAGGTTTTATATTTATTATTAAAATATATATTTAATATACTTATTCTTTATTTTTATATATAATATTTGTCATATTTAATAATACAATATCATTATTATTTTTAATCATCTTACTATTAACTTTAATCTTGATTGTCTTGGTTTTCTTGATTTTATTATGTTTCTTGATTATTTTCTTCATCTTATAATTCTTTGTTACTTTATTCTTATTATTAATAATTATTTTGTTATTAAGATTCCTGTCTTTTGTATTCTTTTAATTTTGATGAAGGAGAATCTAAATCAGCCAATTCATCTTCCACATTAAGAGCAGGATTTTTCTTTAAATTTTCTAAGAAACTCTATTCTGCCTATTCAATCATATCTACTTTTTTTTTTTCCCATTTTTCCTTTTAAGAAGTTATTTCTTTATTTGCACCTTTTTTTGCTAATTCCTATTATTTTTTAATTTATTCTAAATTCTTTTCCTTTCTATATTCTCTTTCAAACATCTATTATTAAATGTAAAATATATATATATTTAAAAATATACTTCATTAATAATATCTTTTTCTTTAGGTTACATAGTATAAAGTGATTCACATAATTCTAAAATTGTAACAGTACCTATAAAAAATATGAATTTAATAAAATAAAATTAAAAAAAAAAAATACCATCCTAATCTCCTATAGCGCAAAGTTTTCCTGCACAATTTCCACCACTTTAAGCACTAGATTAATTAATTTTAATACATGTTAAAGGAGCATCACTAACTTTATGTGAGAAAGCAATTTCATTTTATCTATAATAATAATCCCATACATCCATCCATCCGTCCTTAATAAAAATTTAATAAAAAATTTAAAAAAAATCATACTCTTCTAACTAAAAAGAAAGCTCCGGATCTAGTTGGTGACCAGCAGCCATCAGACAAATAAGCTCCATGATATTTAGTCCTAATAATAGGCGATTTAAGTTCTTCATTCCATATTTTACAACTCCAATCACCAACCGACAAGAAATATTTAGTATTTTAGTTAGATCTATGGACACTGTAAATAGGTCCAAGATGTCTTCCTTATTCTAATCCATATCTATGACTGATTTCTACAGCTTTTTTCGGTTTTTTGTTTGCAGTTAAAATCGAACCGGACTCTGTTCCTATCAAAAATTTACTCGGACCAGCTTCCACATTATATTCAAGAGCTGTACCCCCAATAATTTCTTCATTCTCACCAGTTCCTTCTACAATATTAAGTTTTTCTACAGGACCAGCATCGAACTTTCTTGTATCCCACCACATAACTCTTCCGTCGGTACTAGTAGTAACACATTCACTTCCTGTTTTACTCATTAACCAATGGAAATGAGTTACTGGTTCATAATGAGAATTTTCAACAGGAGATATAGCTGCAGGACCGTCTCCTTTTCTTACGTCCCAAACTGCAACTAAACCATTATAACAGCCTCCTCCAATTTAATCGCTCAACTTTTGATTATAAGCTATATTTGTTATGGGAGAAGGAGATAATAATTTTATATCAGGTACGTTTGGATTTACTAAGTCCCAAACGTAGGCTTCTGTGTTCATTTTTTCAGGCATTTACTAGAAACGCATAATTGCGTATGATACAGCAATTTTTGCAGGTTCTATTTTTTTCTTTTTAATAATTTTTATTTTTTTTATTTTTACAATCTGGCTACCAAGATATTTCTGATACAGATCGCTTAAATTCCTCTTTTTCATTCTTAAACAACATCAAAGTCTTTGATGATAGATTTTCAACTATATGGTCAGATACTTCACCTTAGAAATATTCTTCTAATAAGTCGATTTAATTGTTTTGTTTTATGCATTTTTCTACGGATTCTTTTAGTTCTTTTACTGATTGAGGAAAGTTAGTATCTTTTTCTATTCTTTTTTTATATCTTAATGTTTCTTAAGCTTCACTAGGATCTACATTTGCAGGCCAACCTGTTTTTATAAAAAATATTATATTTAGTTTATTTATTTATTGTTACCTCCTTCTTTATGTAGCATTCCTTTATCACCTGTTTTTACTCTTTCAGTATTTACCTTTTTATTTTTAAAATAGATATATAATAGTTTATATAATATTTTATTTTACTGAATGCTCAGAGAGTTCTGCAATATTATCTAAATCAATAAAATTTGGATTTCTTTAAACATATTCATTTGTATTTTATACCTAAGGAAAGTAACCACATACCTTAATATCTGTATCAGCAAAGGATACTGGATTGTAAAAGTCTTTTCTTAATTTTTAATAAGTATAGAATTCAGTCATTTTTTATTTTATGTTTATCTTTTATATATTTTTTTATTTATTTATTTAATTTTTTAAAAAAATATATTTAAAAATATAATATTAAAAAGTAAGTTATAAAGATATTAAGAATGCAATTATCTCGGAAGTTTTATTTTATTCTAAAATAAATTAAAAATTTTAATTGAATGTTTTTTATTTATTTTTTTACAGAAAATATATTTGATTTATATACAAAAAACTTTTTAATTTTTTGAAAAATCTCTTTTATTTTTTTAAATTTTCAAAGATTAATTTCGAATTAAAATTAAAGATAAGATTTAAATATTTAGACAAAATAAATGTTATAAATAAAATATGTTTTATTAAATTTACAAATATAAAAGTAAATACTCATTAAATTATTTTCATATACTATAATAAATAAATATGATATATATTATCACCTATTTCATTTTTATTTTATTAATTTATTTTTAAATTCATAAATTTTAATTTTAGAAATATTATTTAAATTAAGTTTATACTTTTCTTCAAATAAATCATATTATTTATAGTTAATTTTGAACTTTCAAACTAAATTTTATTGTTAAATTATTAAAATTAAAAGATGTTTACTAAATATAATGTGTTAATTTTATTAATAAATAAAAAACCGCATTTTTTAATTTTTTTTAACTGAAACCAAAACCATTTCAATAAAAAACGGAAAAAAAAAAAGATTTGTAAAATTTTCTTTGGTGATATGATAAAATCTTAAAAATCGAATTTAATCTTTGTAAATATTTTATTTAAAATATATATATATATATATAAATTTTTTTAAAAAACCAATTAAAACTTAAATAAATAAGTATTTCGTTTCCCCGTTTTTAATATTTTTGCTTGCATTATAATTAATAAAGTGTTATTCCGTTAATTTTACCTATTCTTTTTATCAAGAATTAAAATATATTATTTTTAGCAATGTTATTTTATTATTTCTATATTTTTTTTAAACAAAACTCAATTAAAGAAAAAAAAAAAAAAGACTATAATCCATTTTTTCTCGCTTATTTTTATACCCGATTAAGTTTTTAACCAAAATTATAGAACAAATAATATTGCTAAAAAGTAATATATGATATAAATTTTGAACATAAATGCTTATCTATTTTTTTAATAATTTGGACATTAAAATACCAAATAATACAAATATTTGAATAAAAAAAATTGGTTAAAGCTTATTAAATATTAGCTAGTATTAATACATTGACAATGGAGTAAAAATATATACTGATGAATTTCAAATATTAATATTATAAACATTTTTAGTTTAAATGTAAATTAAATAAATAAAAATATTATATAATATTTTTTATTTTCTATAAAAATATAAAAATTAAATATTTTCATATATTTTTTATTTTAAATACTAAAAATAAATAAAAAATAGGAATTAAAAAAATTATATAAAAAAATGAAAAAATTAAATGAACATAATTTGATATATTCTGATTAATTGAACAAAATAATATCAAAGCTTTTAAATCGATTTGAAAGAAATAAAACTTGGTCAGATTTAAATAATTGGTTATCAAAAGCTATAATAGCATTAAAAGAAAATCCATCTCCATTTATAAATGAGAAGATTTAGTTTTGTAAACGCTTAGCTTAATGTTTAAATCCTCAATTACCATAATCAATTCATTAGGAAACCTTAAAAATATATGAATAGATATTTGAAAATATGAAATAAATTTCAGAAGGAGATATTTAGGAATATTAGAGAATTTTTTGTTAAGACTTGGGTTTATATAGTGTTGGTTTATTTCCTTTTTTTTAATATTCTTAGCTTTAATTAAAATATTTATTCATCGATATTATAGAATATTATTATGTTCCAGTCGGAAGAGAGTTAATTCCATGTATTCCTGGTTTAATTTTATGTCTTTTACCAGGTTTTGAAGAAAATAATAAAGAAATTAAATTAAAAATAAAGAATTGTCTTCTTTTGTTAATGAAGGCTTGTGGAAGAAAATATTTTTATGGAGGATTTTGGATGGCTATTAAAAGGGTTTAAAAAGGTAAAGCTTAAGCTATAAAATTTCTTATGGAAGTTCTTTTAAATGAAAATACCAATTAGTTAATGTCTTTACTTGATTAAGATTCTTAAGATTCTAATGAAGATGAATAGTACACTATTTAAAATACTTTAGAAAACGTATTAATAATATCTATTTATTTTTAAATTTTTTATTTTTTAGAAATCTTAAAATCTAAATAATTCTTAATTATAATAAAACATTAATGGTATTTTTTTTTTATTTTAATATTTTTATATTTTTTTATATAGATATTTAAAATTAAGATGATACATAAGTTTAAAACATTTATAATTAAGTTGATTAAAGTCAGAAATATATAAATGAACCAAATTTATGTAGTTAAAATATTAATTTATAATAAAATGAATTAGGATAAGAAAGTTCAAATAAATTAATAGAAAGACAACAAATATTATAAGCAGAAAAAAATTAAATATAAACCATTTAAGAATAATATGATGAAATAAAAAAATCGTATTTATAAAATAAAAAAAGAAAATCATAAGGTAATAATAAAAAAAAGAAAGAGAAAAAAAAAAAAAAAAATTAAAAGAAGAAGAAGAAGAAGAAAAAGAAAAAGAAAGCAATTCAAATAGTAAAGATAGTAGTTTAGATTAATATGTATTTAAAAAAGAAGATGAAGAAGACGAACAAGAAAACTTAAAAATAAACGAAAATAATGAAAATAATTGTGGTGGAAGTATTTTTAATTAAGAAAGTTTAGCATCACGCAATTATTATGAAAATAAATGTAGAATAATAAACGAGTTATTTGAACTAACAAATATTTATTCAAATTAAATATGCGAAGAAACATTTTCAAAATAAGAAATAGAGGAATAGTAAGAATAATAAGAATAGGAAATAAATAATAAGCCAAGAGATAGCGATAATTTAGAAGTTTATATTTTCTAAAGTAAATTACACAATAAAAATTATCAATAAAACATAATCCATAATGATTTAATAATATATGAAAGTGAAATAAAAAAAAAATAACAAAAAATAATAGAAAATGAGGAAGAGGAAGTACAAATCAATTCTTTTCAAGAAAATATTTATAGAAATAATAGAAAAGAATTATTATATATAGAAAAAGGTATAGATGATAATACTCTTTATAATAAATATCCTAACAAAGGATGTTTAGTATTAAATGTTATTTTGTCATGTTTGGAAGACAAAGATGTTTTTGTTAAAAGAAACATTTTAGATTTATTAATTCATTATATACCTTTAAATAATAATAATGTTTAAATACTATCGTTTGAGGAAAAAACTATACTATGTGAAGGAGTATTGCGTTTATTTGCAAAAAGAGATATTTCTTTAATCCACAAAATTTCCTTTTGGATGTTTGGAAAGCCAGATTTGGACGAAAAATATAATTATTAACCTGAAACTATATAAATAATAAAAAATGCACTGAATAATATCTTTTTAACAAACAAAAATGAAAAAATAAAGCCTCTGAAAATGCTTTAAAATTTGTTTTTAGAGCATGAAGCTCTAATATAATTTACACTTGGAGAAATTAGTTTAAATTTAATATAATTTATCTAAAAAGCCTATGAGAAAAATAAAGAAGAAGAAGAAAAAAATATATAAAGGCTTATTGAAATTATTGGATAAAATATTTATTTGTTTTTCAATTGTTTATGCGATTTTTTAAATAATGAAATTCTTTGGGAATCGCCCTAAAATATGGATGAAGACAGTTTTAAAGAAAATATTATTAAATTATTAATATTTTCGTTTTAAAAGATTTTACTAAATTTAAAAGATGAAATACTTTTGTAAAAATTAATTAATATGAACCTTGATTAAGTTACTTTTAGTCTTTAGACTGTACCTGAATAACTTATTCATGAAAGAAAATAAGTAGAGGTTGGTGTTAAATTTATTAATCATTTATTATTTGCTAAAAAATAATTTTCAGATGATTAAGTTATTTATCTGGATAACTTTTATATATTTTTTTAAAAATATACAAAAAAACCCGAAGATATAAAACCTTAAAAACACTAATTATTTAAATTAATTTGTGAAAATGTCTATTTAATATAATCATAAATACCTAAAAATAATTCCTAATATTTAGCCTTGCTTTAGAAATGTATAACTTTGACACATACAACAATATCTTTAATTTCAATAGAATATACAACAAAAATTTTATAGAAAGTCTAGAATAATCCTAAACAAAATTTCTTAGAAAAACTTTGGGGAATGTTAGACAACTAAAATGCCTAAAAAATTACACAACTAATTGAATAATTATCCCAATACTTCCCTTCAGAGATTGAAAAGACAATTCAAAATTCATTCTAAGTGCTAACAATAAGTGAAAAAGAACATTCTATTCACAGATTTTCCCTTTTTTGGAAACTATTAGGGTAAAAAACTCAATTAAATCTAACTTAATCAATATTATAAATAATTAATAATCTTGAAAATGAAAATCCATTATTAAGACATGCTGCAAAAGGCTGGATATAAGATAGCGAAGTTAATTTATACTTAATAATAGATTAATTGATATTATATTTAGTGGAAATAAATGATAACTATATATATGAAGGGGAAAAAAAGAATGCCTTTTATTATATAAAAACTTTCGATGTTCAAAAGGCAAATTTTATTTTCCGAAAGCTTCATATTTTATGTAAATCGGCATGTGATATTTTTTTTAAATACATAATAAGTACATATATTTCTCCATAAATATTACAAATAGTTGGTAAAAATTAATTAAGAACTACATATTTGACTTTTTTAAAAAATTTATCACTAAAATTTATTACTGTGACTGCTTTGGAAAGCTTATCCTCTAAATTTTTTCATGAAAATCAAGCAGTGAATGCATCTTCAGCTGAACTACTGGAACTTCTACTAGTTTATACAAATGAAGAAGATATTTAAATTGAAAAATTATTAGAAGAAATCATATAAATTTTTACTTTGAATATTCAAAAAGAAGAATATGTGATGCAATTATAGACTCTGAATCTTTTAAAAGTTATTCTTTTTCGAAAAAATGTCCCTAATTATGTCCTTTAATAGATTTTTGAATAATCTTCATTTTTTTCTGCACTTTTTTAAGGACTTTAATCCTCATTAGTTAATGTAAGATCTTAATATATTTGTTTTTTGAACACTTTAATGCCTTTTTTATGTTAAAAAATAGAAAATTAAAATTTTTTAGGGGATATAGTGATGAAATGTATATTTTCTTATTCGTAAATTATCGATAATTATAAATAAAAGTATGAGGCTATATTTGCTTTGAAGAATATTTTGTAAACTTTTTTAAAAATATAAGATTTAAATGATAATTAAGTTATTGAAATGCCTTCGAGTAATCTTAATGGAGGCTTTTTTTCGTATATATTTGGTCTATAGGGAGAAAAAAAAATCTAGTTTGAACATTTTGAAATTGTTTGTGAAAATATTTTCGGATAAATTTAATTTATTATTGATCTTTTAGTTAAAAATTGGGTTACCCAAGCTTCGTTTCCTTTTAGCTTTAATAATTAAGGTGTTTAAGAGTATTAATATGATAAATTTTTTGCTTTTAATTAAAAATTTAAAGAAATCAAAGAAACATTTTTAAAATAAAAAAGAAAAATTGCTGATTTTTCAATTATTAAAGGCTTAATGATCGCTTACCCTTAATAAATAGTTAATATATTTACTGTTTTATGGGTAAATAATATCTAAAATGGATAATATTTATAAAATATAATCGAAATTATATTGCTTTTATAAATAAACCCTCGTATTTATTTAGAATATTTTATATAGGTCAATTACTTTGGATTATTAAAACAATTTTATAAATAAAAAAAGGTAAGAACAACTCCAGAAATAGGATAAATAGAGAGTTATTTGTTATACTTTTTATATTCATACCTTTTATATTCCTATTTAGATTCTAACTCTTTAAAAAAAGATAATTTACTTACTTTTTGGCATACAATATTGAAAGTTTTGTTCTTTTTCGACTCTTCAACTCATCCGAATGTGAATTTATTTTATATTGAAATATTATTTTTGTTATCAAATAAATATGTGCCTAAAGAAATACTATCAGATAGTAGAATAAATAAAAGCTTACATGATTAAATAAATCAAAAACTCATTTTTTTGTCTAACTATGTGATTAATAATTAAAATTTATAATTATAAAATGATTTGGAAGAACTTATTTTTCCTTATAGTCCTTCTTTGTAATAAGAAATATTAAAAATTTAGTCAAGTATTATAGTTTAAAATGACGAAAACTAACAAGATCAATTATAGAATAAATTAGAAAAGCAAAATGAAACATTTTTTAAAAAATAAGAAAAAAAGCTTGCAATTTTATATGTTTTAGACCATTTAGCGCTTAACTTATTATAAAATACATACAAACCAGAAAGATAAGATAGAATAATAATAAGAATAAAGGAATGTTTTGAACCTTTAAATATTCTTTTTAATGAAAAAGCATAATTTTAAAGTAAAATAGTGGAATTCGCATCTAAGTTTTTATATAATCTAGTCAATAACTAATCTTTGGTAAAGGAGTTTAAGAAAAACATATTAGAAATATTTAATTAAGATAATTTTTTTTCTTGTTCTAAACGTACACTGTAATATTGGGGGGAAATAATAAATATAATAATAAATACTGAAAAAAATGACCTATTTATGAATTATTTAAATAAAGTAACTTTAAATTCCTCTTTTTTTTCTAAAGAAGAAAAAGAAAATAAAAAAAGAATTAAAGCCTTTAAAAGAGTGTGCTTTCTTATTTTTTACGGAAAAAAGGATTAATATTTAGAAAAGTTATCTAATCTTCTTGATAAAATATCTGAAGTTATAAAAAATTCTGAAAGTATTCATCCTTAGTTACTTATTTTAATACTATTTGCTTTCAGAATTATTATTATTAGGCTTTCTACTTCTAATATGAATTAACTTTTTATAAATATATGGCCTATGTTATTAGGTTTGTTAATTTAAATTTCTAAAAACTCTAAAAATATAAACCTTTTGCTGGCTGGATTAAAAATTATTGAAATTTTTTCTATTGTTAAAGTAGATTAATTTTATCTTCATCAATGGATTTTCTTTTATGATTACTTCGGTATTTAATTAAATGATAATAACTCTTTAGTAAATGATAATAAGTCTACCTCGAATAATGATATTCTATCTGTCCTTAATAATAGTTAAGAATAATAAGATATAATTTCTTAAGAAAACTAATAAGTTCCTTAACAAGAGTAAAATATTCCTATATAATAGAACTAATTAGAAAATATTCCTATAAAATAAAAAGAACAAGAAAATATTCCAAAAAATTAAACTTAAGCAAAATAATTCCATATAAGGCCTTTATTTTATAATGAACCTATTTATTATGTTAATAAATAAAGTAATTAATAAGCTTTTTATGGTAAATAACACAGAAATGTTATTATCACTAATTCAAAAGTAGAAAATTAAATTTAACTTTACTAACTCTGCAAAAAACTGTCCTAAAGTATAATTGATTTTAATGAAATTAGAAGTGAAACATTACTTGATGAAGTTGAATCTATGATTGAAGATGATTTTATTAATCTTGATGAGCAAATTTTAAAAATATGATAATAATGTTTTTTTTAAAAAAAATAAATAAATAAATATATATATTAACAATTTTTTATAAAATTAATAAATTCATTTGACAATTATAGATAGTTTTTTTTTTTTTACAAATACTAGATTATATTCTTATATTAATTAATTATGATTGCTATAAAATATATACTAAAGAAACATTATGTGATTTAATTTAATTATTAAATTATTTTTTATATTAAATGAAAAGCTTTTGATTATAAAATCAATTAACTTAATATAAAACTGGTGTCTCAATATTTACTACATATTAAGTAAAAATTAGAATTATATAATATTAAAAAAATCATTGTAAAAAACCAATATTATGACATTTCCACAATTAATATTGCATTTAGAAAGTAATTATATTTAGAATAGAATATATGTGTTTGCTTATATTTATATATTACTTATATAAAATATAATTTTTTTATATTTTTACATCAATTATATATTATATTTATTTAATAACTAATTATATTACTATTATAATATAAATTTTAAATTTCTTCTTTTACTATAAAGAAAAATTAATATAATAATCCATTATTATTATTTTTAACATTGTTTTAAAAAACATGGGCATATAAAGATTTTAAAATTGCTTATTATATGTTTGTATTTTTAATTAAAAACATCTAAAGTTTCTACAGGTTATTAATAAAGATAAAAAAATTATATTAAAAATTTATTTTCTTAATTATTTTATAATAATAATTAAATAAAATTTCTAAAATATTAAAATTTAAAAATTAAATTTTTTTTTTATTTTTTTCTTTTTTTGAAATCTAATTTAATTTTAAGAAATATTTTTAAAATACTATATTTTTGTGAAGGAAAATAATGAAGATTATTGTATTTAATTTATTATAAATAAATATTTTTCAAATATTTGAAAATTAAAAAAAAATATAATTTAATAAAAACACATTTTAATAAAAATATAAATAAAAAAAAGAAAAGGAAAAATAAAATGAAAAGTTCTAAATAATCATCATTAAAATTAGTAAATAAATTTAACTAATTCTTTAAGGATAAAACATAAAAAATATAGGAATCAGGAAATAGTATTAATTTAATTTAAGCTTAAGATAAAATTCCTAGTACAGAGAGTAAATATAAAAATCAATAACTTAAAATTAAAGGCGAAGATATTGAAAAAAAGAAAAGAAAAACTACTATTTAAACATAGTTATAAATAAACAAATTTATTAAATAAGATGAAAATAATTCGAATAACCAAGAAAGGATTAAATAGTTTAATAATTTAAATTTAGATTATAACATTTTATATGAAGAATTATAAAAAAAAGAAGAATTGTATTAAGATAAAGTTTCTTTAGTTAAATTACTTGAAAATGATAAAGTAAATATACAAATAAGTTTACTTTTTTTTAATTTCAAAAAATATATTCTTTAAACAAAAGTATATTCTTCAAAAAGAATTATAAAAATAATATCAAGATTAAGAGGTATTTATTAAAAATATATTTTTATAAAATATATATAATATATCTATTAAAAAAAATATTAAATATTAGTAATAATAAGAAATAATTAATAAACTAGTGTGTCAGCAAATATTGTAAATTTAAAATTTAAAGAGATAAGAATTATTGAATTATCTTCTTACTTCAAAAGTAAAAATCGGATAATATGTGCCTTAAAGAGTTGGTTCGAAAATAGAAAATATATGGTAAGATGGAACTGATTTAGCATATACAAAATAATAAAATGTAATAAATAATAAAAAATTTAAATTAAAAGTAAATAAATTAATAAAAGGAACAAATATCGAAAGATATAGAAGATATAAAAAAACAACTAAAACAATTAAAAAATAAATTAAAAGATCAATCAATTTAAACATTATAAGATTAATTAGAATTAAAATAGGTTTTATTAAAAGGATAGCAAACAGAAATGTTAAATAAATTATAGCAATTAGAATAAGAAAAACAAGAATTTATAATTAAAGATAAACTTTTTAATGAAGAAAAAAAGTAAATAAATCAATAAAATTAATATAATCAAACAAAAATTAAATTACTAAAAAAAAAGTTGTGTTTATAATAATTGGCCATGTTTACATGAAAGATATTAATTAGTCTGTTTATTAGGTAAAGGAGGCTTTTCAGAAGTTTACAAAGCGTTTGATTTAAAAGAATTAAAATATGTCGCAATAAAAATGCATTAAGTAAATTAAAATTGGAATTAAGAAATAAAAGAAAATTATGTTAAACATGCGATAAGAGAATGTTAAATTCATTAACAACTTAATCATTAAAATATAGTCCGTTTATTAGAAATCCTAGAAATTAGTAATAATTGTTTTGCAACTGTACTTGAATTTTGTGAAGGAGCTGATTTGAATTTTTATTTGAAAAAAAATAAATTTATTCAGGAAAAAGAAGCTAAATTAATTGCTAAATAAATTATTAATGTACTTGTTTATCTAAGTTAACAAAAAAAATAAGTTATACATTATGATCTTAAGCCTCAAAATATCATATTTCATAATGGAGTTTTAAAAATTACTGATTTTGGTCTTTGTAAAATACTTGAAAATGAAAATCAAACTAGGATGGAACTTACAAGCTAAGGAGTTGGAACTTATTGGTATTTACCTCCTGAGACATTTGAATAACATGAAGATAAATTGCCTTAAATATCTAGTAAAGTAGATATATGGAGTTTCGGTGTTATATTTTATGAAATGCTTTATGCAAAAAGACCATTCGGAAATGGAATGTCTTAAGATAAAATATTAAAGGTTATTTCTTTTTTTATTATTATTTTTTAATTTTATTTTTAGGAAAATATAATTTTAAAATCTACTGAAGTATTTTTTCCTGAAAATATTTCTGTTAGCAATGAATGTAAAGAATTAATTAAAGGATGCTTAACTTATAACTAATATGAAAGATGGGATATTTAGAAAATATTAAATTGTTAATATATGAGAAAGTGAAGGAAATTTTATATAATTTTATATGTTTAAAAATCTAGATAATATAACTCCATATATAATATATATTTAAAAATAAATATTTAATATATAAATATTTTTTTTATATTTTATATATGCATATATAATTATTTTATTTTCTATTTTCTTCTTTTATTATTTAAATTTAATAATGATGTGAAAAAAGGGAATTTTTTGTTAATTGAGATTAATAAATTATATTTAAAATTATTAGAAGAAAAATAAAATAAACAAAAAAATTATTTTATTTTAGTTTCTGTAAATTAAAAAAGAGCAACAGGAAAAAGTAATTAAAATCAGAAAAAAAAATCAACCAACAAAATAAGCTTCTAAAGGAAAAAAAAAAAAAAAAATTAAAATGAAATCTTCAATATGTAAATAAAAAGCTTTACATATTAATTAATTTAATGAAAATATAAAAAAAAAAATTGTTCAAAAAACTATATATATATTTTTTTTTAAATTAATAAAGAATTCTAATAATAAGCAAACATAAAAGTAGTATGTAGAGTACGCCCCCCAAATAAATCAGAACTAGAAAACAAAAACTAAAGGGTATGTATAGATATAAATGATGATTAAAAATCATTAATAATAACTAGTTCTTAAGAGTAGGAAAAACATACATTTACATTCGATAAAACATTTTCATCCTCCACAAGCCAACAAGAAATATATGAATTTTCTGCAAAACCAGTTGTATAGAGTGTTTTAGAAGGTTATAATGGTACAGTATTTGCTTACGGTTAAACTTCATCAGGAAAAACTCATACAATGTAAGGTCCAAACATAAATGATCCAAATTTAAGAGGAATAATACCCAGAATGGTAACAACAGTATTTACACATATAAATACAAGTCCAAGTTATATATAATTTCAAATATCAGTAAGCATAGTGGAAATATATATGGAAAAGATAATTGATTTATTAGATTTAACTAAATCTAATCTTACATTAAGAGAAGACAAAACAAATGGAGTTTTATCGAAAATGTAACAAAGATTCTTGTTTGTTCTGAAAAAAATGTTTTTCAAGCTATTGAAATAGGAAATAATAATCGATCTGTATCTTCTACAAATATGAATGAAGGATCCTCCAGATCCCATATGATTTTTATAATGTAAATTCATCAAAAAGACACTGAAAGCCTAAGTGCTAAAAATTCAAAGCTCTTTCTTGTAGATCTAGCTGGAAGTGAGAAAATTTCTAAAACTGGAGCTGAAGGAAAAACTCTTGAAGAGGCAAAAATGATAAATCTTTCATTATCATCACTTGGAAATGTTATTAATGCACTTACAGAAGGAAAAAATAAACATGTCCCTTATAGAAATTCTAAATTAACTAGAATTCTTAAAGAAAGCTTAGGAGGTAATAGTACTACTACTATGATTATTACATGCTCTCCTTCAAGTTTTAATGATTAAGAATCTTTAAGTACTTTACGATTTGGAATGAGGGCCAAAAGTATAAAGAATTAGCCAAAAATTAACAAAGAATTTTCAGTTTAGGAATTATAACTTATTTTGGCTTAAAAAGATAAAGAAATTGAAGAATATCAGAAAACACTTTTATAATATAAAACAGGAAATTTTAATATGGATAATAATTAATCATAAATAGTTGAAAACTCTATTTTAAATGTAACTCTTTTTTCAATAATATATATATAAGCACTTTTTGTATTTTAAAGGAAAGTATTTAAATAGATCCTGATAGAATTCTTGAATTAGAAACATAAATAGGAATAGAAAAGGCAAAATGTGAAAGCTATTTGTAAAAATATGCTGCTTTAAAATAAGAAATGGGCAAAGTAAATGACCAAATGAACCTATTTTAAAAAGAAAATGAAGATATGTCATTAAAACTAACAAACTTAGCTTTATTATTAAATGATTATGAGACCGAAATGATAACAAATCGTTTAAATATAGATAAAAGTTAATAACTAAAATAGCAATTAATGAAATAAATAACCAATTTTAAAAAAGTGACTGAATAGTATTAATAAAAATTTTAAGGGGTATCCTAAAACAACCTACAAAGAAATAAAAAAATAATTGAAAAATTAAATAATGAGGAGATTTCATAAATAAATCAAGACTTATTGTTTACATGTGCCTAAAAGCTTTCTGAAGAAGAATTTAAGCTTTTCCTGCATCAAATACTGTTTAAAACTTCACAAACAAATGAAGATTTATTACAAAAATTAATTTAATCAGAATAGTAAATTCTAGAATTAAAAGAAAAGCTTGAAACTAATTAATTAAATACATCTTTTACATAAGATAAGAGCATATTCAAAAAAGAAAAGGAAAAAATATTTAATGATTTGAAAGAGAGAATTGATAATGTAATTAAACTAGAGGAATTTTTAGAATAATAAAAAGAGAAAAATATAAACATATAAGAATAATATACTAAAAATTAAATTTTATTATAAAATAAAATAACTGAATTAGAATAAAATGTACTTAAATTGACCACTGTTTAAAACTAAAATATCCAAAACAATAATGATGTTTTAAATTAGCATAAAAGAGTCAAATCAAAAACAAGCTAAGATTTTCTTAATAGAACATTTAGTATAGCAAATATTAATTAATAATAATAAATTAAATAAATTCCTGATATTGCTGGGCATGGAAATAATGCGAATTTGATCAAGTAAATGAGGGGAGGAAGTTTACTTAATTAATCAATGAACTTTGAATAAATTGTTCATAAATAATCATTTTTAAATACTTCGTTTTGTTAAAATGATGATAGTTTGAAAAAAGTTGAATAGAAAAATAATGTTTTGAATTTACTTTTACCTGAGCTGCAAGAAAAGGATAAACCACAAGATAGTATAACCAAAAATCAGAAATTTTCACCATTTATTAACTCTTTTTCATTTAAATTATTAAATCTTTAAAGAAACTGTCTATGTGTGTATTGAGAGAATTTTAAATTTTTTTACTCTCAAAAATATTTTTATATATATATATATAATTAAGGTATCGTTTACTCCTCCCAAAATTGAGTATTTCTTAGAAAAAAATTTACTATGTTTTTTTTTTTTTTTAATTAGTATTTATAAGGTCTTATTTATCTTTTATTTTAATCTTAATTGTGAGTGATTAAATAATTATTTAATATTTTAATATCTATTTTTTATAGTTAAAATAAAATATTTATCTTTAAAGATATTATATTT
>NW_004086389.1:0-110019 GCF_000220395.1 Ichthyophthirius multifiliis | reverse complement strand
AATTGTTCATAAATAATCATTTTAAATACTTCGTTTGTTAAAATGATGATAGTTTGAAAAAGTTGAATAGAAAATAATGTTTTGAATTACTTTTACCTGAGCTGCAAGAAAAGGATAAACCACAAGATAGTATAACCAAAAATCAGAAATTTTCACCATTTATTAACTCTTTTTCATTTAAATTATTAAATCTTTAAAGAAACTGTCTATGTGTGTATTGAGAGAATTTTAAATTTTTTTACTCTCAAAAATATTTTTATATATATATATATAATTAAATTATATATATTTTTTCCCTTCTTTATAATTCTGGAATTAAAATAAAGTCAACTTCTCTTATTTAGATAATTCTGAATTTTATAAAATATTTTTTTTTATATATTATATTCTTAATCAAATTCGTTTTCAAAATTTTTGTATCAATATTTGGAGAAAGGCATTCTCAAAGTTTCAAAATCTATAACTATATAAACATAAAAATTATTTGAAAAAACGAAAATCAAAATTAAAGAAGGCTTAAGTAATATTTAAAGAAATAATATTTAAAAAAAGATTAATTTAAACATGGCGAAAGTTTATTTTTAGGAAAAATAATTAATTAATTATAAATTATATAACATATAGCATTAAAAATTTGTTATTAAAAAAAAAAAAATAGGAAACTTAAAATTTTTAATATTTATATATATTAATTTGTAAAAAAAAAATATTTATCAATTCAGAGATAGAATAAAAACAAAAGTTTTAATTTAAGCAGTAATTAAAAAATATAAAAAGTTAAAAATTAAAATATTAGTTGTCTTAATTCAGATATTTTTTGATAAATCTAGATTTTTGATTTTTATATAATAGTTAAATTTTTATATATTAATTAAAATAAAGAAAATTTTTTGAAATTTTTTTCTGAATAAATAATATTAATCAAAAAAATAAAGTAAATTATGTATTTTTATTATCAAATAAGATAAAAAATTAATTGTTTGTAATAAGAATTTTATTATATAATTTTTTTTTAAAAAAATTTTATTTACATTCTAAATATTTTAATTACTATTTAAATAAATATTTAATTATAAATATATATATATATAAATTTATTTATATAAAAGGAAAAAGTTATTTAAATTTATAAATATATTACTAAATAAATAAAAAATCATTATAATTTATTTATTTTTTTAACTATTTATTTAAAATTAACAAATTCAAATTCTACATAAACAAAATCTTTAATAAAATACTAGATTTTGCAATCTTAATCAATAAAAAGAGCTAAATAATTAAATATTTGAGATAATTAATTTTATTCATTATTATTATTATTAGTCTTATTATTAGTATTTAAATCTTGAAAAATTAACAGTTTTTTTAAGTTATCAGGTAAATCTTCAAATTAATTAAAATTTAAATCAACATTAAAGTTTTTGAAATGCTTAAGAAAAAAAATAGGGTAAGATTTTGAAAAATCCTGATCAACTTCTGCACAAATCTTAGAGAGTTTTTCTCCTAGTTTTGGATGAAATCTAACATTAATTTAACAATAAAAATCTTCGAATATAAAGGATTTTTCTTTATTTTGTTAATTCTCTTAATTTAAATTAAATTAAATTTCTCCATCTATTAAGTTTTTCTGTTTATCTGATAAATCTTTTAAACCTAAATCTAAAAGTACATTCAATGGTCCTATAAAACTTTCAGAGTTATCTTTTATTTTTATAAATAAAATATCATCACATACTACTTAAGTTAATTTATATTTTTTTCTATCTTTTTTATTATATCTTCATTTATGTTTTAGTTATTTATACTAACTACTATACATTAATCAAAATCTCCTAAGTTATTACTAGTCAATTTTTCGAGGTTATTTGTATTTTTAATAACTCTCTTTTTATTAAATTAAATACTAAATTTACATTAAGACTCGTATTTTTCTTGTTTAGTTTTGCCAACCTATAATGTTATTTTAGATTAATTATAATTCTCAATTTTTTCTAATTCCTTTGTTTTAAGCAGATTTTGTTGTATTGTATGTTACTTTAAATCTTCTTTTTATTCTTTTTCCATTATTGAAGTTTTTTATTAAGAAATAAATAATTATTAATTTAAACAAATTATTAATATTTAATATTTAAAACAATTTTATATATTATATTTTTTATTTATAAATAAATAAAATATTTATTAGAATTTATTATAAAAAATAAATTTTATATCAAAAAATTTAAAATCAAAATCTTAAAAATGAATTTATAAAATAATTAGAATTATAATTAATAAAATATAAGTGAAGAATAATAATAATAATCTTAAAGCAATACTTAAAAAGTTGTTGATGTAATTAAAAATTTTAAAGAGCAATCATCAAAATTAAGATATATAAATATGTTTTGCGGTGCATTTTTAATTATTTTAGGAGTTTTGAGGTACATATTTATATAAATTGATTTATTTTTACCATGGACATATTTTTAACCTGCATATATGATAATATTCGGATTATTAATAATAGGAGCAGAAAAAGATATATAATTTATCAAAGAAAAGTTTTAGTTTATAAATGGTTATTTGGGTAAAGGAATGGTAGATATTTTCGTAGCTTCAGTAACGTTTAGTGCTTTAGAAAAAAATGGACTTAGCGTAGCTTCAATTATATTAACAATTATATTGCTTTTAGTAGGTATAATTTATATTTATTATCATTTTTAATAAAACTAATAAAATGAAAATAACCTAAATAATTCAAATAATTCTATTAAACCTTTATAAGAAAATAATGTTAACATAGAAATATAAAATAAAATAGTTTGATAAAAAATAAATATATATATATAAATATATGACAATATTATTTTTTATATGAGATATATAAAATTGTTTATTTGAAAAAGGAGAAATTTTTTTATAATTAAATATATAAATAAAAATTATTAATAAGATAGTCTATAAATATATATATAAATATATATATATATATATATATATTTATAAATATTTTTATATATTTTATATATTTTTTTATATATATATTTTATTATTATTTTTTTAGAATTATTAAAAATGTTTGTATATATTTTATATTCAGTTTTCTATAATTATATATTATATTTTAATTTTTATTTTATTTGTATATTTTTATATTCATTTTTTTATATTTTTTTTACCCAATTATTATTTATATTTTTTTTAATCAATTAATCTTTATTTTTCTATTTATTTGTTACAATAATTTAATAAATTTTATTTATTTCTTTTTTTAATATTTCTTTATGAGAAGATTTAGTAGATGATAATGTCTATTCTTAATATATTATAATATGTTTTAATAATTTAAAATGTTAAAAATTAATAAGTTTACCTATTTTTTTTTTATTTTATTTTTTTATACAAATTTTTATTGATTTCAATTTTGTAAATAATTAATTATTTGTTTTTTTCTTTAAAATTATAAGATTTAAAAGAAGTACCTTTTAATACCTATTTAAGAATTTTTTTCGGAAAGAATTATACTTTTTTTGCTTGATTATTGCTTTGTAAATTTATTTAGTTCTTAAGTATTAAATACATATAAATTTAGTAAAGTAAAAAAAATATTCTAAATTTTTTATTTTTATCAGTTTTTAAATTATGAAAGTAATTGATATCTTTTTTTCTTAATATTATTAAAGTTAGTATGACATTTAATTTGTTTTTATTTTTTATATTATCTCTTTTATAATTAATAGAGGCTGAATTATTACTTAATTTCTTATAAGAATTTTTAAAATTTTTAAATTAATATTGAAAAAAATCATAGAGTATATAATTTCTACTTTTATATAGCATTTTTAATTTTTTTTTTTTTACAGATGATTGATTCTCATCATTAATAAATAAATATAATTTTATAATAAAGTATAATAACATTAAAAAATAAAAATATTTTTAGATTATTTACCTAAGTAAATAAATATACTAATAAATTTATAAAACATAAATAATAAATAACAAAAATTACTTAATATTAGAAAACAACAAATTTGGTGTCTTAGATTAGAAATTTCATTATTTATAAAAAAAAATATAATCAAAATTATAAAAAGCGTCTTAAATTTAACATAAAACTTTAAAGATAAAATATTAATCGTAATAATAATATAAATATGAAAAATATAAAAAAATATATATTAATAAACTAAGTAAACTTTAATGTACACATTATAATATAAAAAAATAATAAAATTAAAAATGATATATTATAATAAAATTAATTTAAGGCAAATAAATAAAATAATCAAAAATTATAATTTAAAATGATTAAATCAATATAGATTTAGTAATAATATAATGGAAATATTAGATATATATTTAATGTTAAAAACTAATATTTTTTTATAAATAATAAGAATAAAGACTAAATAATTATTATACATAATATTATAATATAAAATAAAAACTTATAATAAATGAATGAATGAATAAAAATAATTAATTTTATAAAGTATAAATAAAAATAAAATATTTTATAATAAATTATGTGCTTATAATTGATGGAACAATAGAATTTTCGAACGATCTAAATTATTAGAAAGCAATAAATAATAATAAAATGTAAATAATTTAATAATAATATTAAAATTTGGATTTAAATATTTAGAAACTAACAAAAAATTAATTAACATTACGAATATTAAAATCATGAAAGTATCAATATTATAATTAGTAGAAAGAGAATCATAAATAAAAAATAGACTATTAATTCTAACAATAATCTAATAACACATTTAAAAAATATTTAACATAACTTTGAAAAATATGAATGTAATATTTTATATTGTAATTTAGAGAAAAAAAATAAAACTATCATATTATAACTGTAAGAAAATATATATAAAATCATAGCATTTTATATGGAATAACTATAATAAAATAAAGATACATATAATATAGCTATAAATAAAATACTAAAGAAATTCTTATTATTTCAATGTAAATTAAAACATAATAAAATATATGATATCTTATAATTAACTATATAGATGAAATAACCCATTTATATAATAAGTATATATTAAAAAATTAGAAACTGAGAAATAATAAAATAGGATTAAATAGAATATTAGTAAAATTCTACACATAAAAAATAATACTGATAGTAAATAAGATATATAGCATTAATTAAAAAATTATTAAATAATTATAAACTTGATTTATTCTTGAAATATTTTTACACTTTTATTTATAAAGCGAAATGCATTTTATGTGAAATTTGCAGACAAACACACAGAATAAATAAATGAAAAGATATAAAATTAAAAAGCATTATAATGAAATTCAAAGCAATAAATAATAAAATAAATTAAAAAAAAAATACTGATACATAACAAATATTATAAATAAGACATAAAAATTTAAATTGATGACAACTAAAATATTAAGAATTATTTAATTACAGTATAGTAAAAAAATTAAAAATAATCTTAATAAAATTAAAAATAAGTGATATTATAATTTTGACATATATTATTTTGTGAAACATTTTTGTCATATATTTAATTATTTCTATATATAATATATTTTTACAAATTAATAAGGAAATTTTCGTCAAAATTTTAATCATAGATATAAAAATATTATTCAGATTACTTTGTTATATTAATTAAACTAAATAAAATTTTATTAAAGTTTAATTTAATTTATTCTATATTTTTAAAATTTAAATATATATTATATTGAGTTATGTATCTAACATTATAATATATCATTAGTATGTTGCTTTATTCGTTGTTAAAATATTTATAAAGTACATAAGTAAAAAATTAATTTTATTAGTATAAATTATAATAACATTATAAAATATAATTATAAATATTATTTAAAGTAAAATATTTTTTTTGATAAAAAAAAAAAAAAAATTACAAAAAAAATAAAAGATCATAGAATAAAGATATCAATATAAAAAATTTTAAGTATATAAAATAAATAAATTAAAAATAAAATGAATTAAATAAATTATATATATAAATAAAAATAAATAAATTATATAAAATAAAAAAACAAATATAATAATAAATTAAATTTTTATAAATTTAATTTAAATAAATTTTAAAATAAAATATATATATATATATATATTAGTAATTATATATATTTTTATTTAATTTTATATATATATTAATTTTGTTATAGAATAAAAAAATATCTTTGTCTATTTTTTCGAAATAAATAAAAATTAATGAATTTCTAATCTATAAAAACATTTTATAAATACATTTTTATTTAAAATTGTTAACTTTTTTATCTTTTTTATTTTATTATTTTATTATATTAAGTGAAGTAAATTAAGGATAAATATATAAATTTTATGTAATTTTTGTATAAATAAACCATGTATAATTTAATTTTTATTCTATAAGTTTTTACAATATGATTTTGTATTTAAAAGCTTACAAAATTATTATTTTGTGATGTTAAGTTTTTTTTTATAGAAACTTAAACAGTTTTTATCTAAAAAAATAATATATTAAATAATAAAATGACGTATTAAAAACAATATTTACTTTTTCAAAATATTAATGATTTTTTTATAAAAATGCGTAATATACCTTATTTAAAACATATTAATAAAATTATATAAAAATAAAGAAAACCATAAAAAAAAATACATAAAAAAGAAAAAAAAAATGAATTCTCATGATGTCTAAACGGTTATAATTTTAGAACCAAATCATGATACGAATCAATTAATAACACCATAATGTTAATAATTCTTATATCTTTTACATACTCATTTCAACTCTAAAAGATTATCTCTTTTATAAGCCCGTAAAGATCTTCAAAAAAGACTTGATAATGGCTATAAGCCTGGTTTCCCAGAAGAAACAAAATATGTGAGAGAATCAGAATGGAAAGTAGCTCCTCCACCAAAAGACATAGAAAGACGTTGGATAGAACTAACAGGTCCTCCAAACCCTAAAATATGTATAAATGCCTTAAACTCAGGAGCAGATGTATTTATGGCAGATTTCGAAGATGCACTAAGTCCATCTTGGCTAAACTAAATAAGTGGTTAAAAATGTTTAATTGAAGCAAATTTAAAAGTATTAAAACATAAAGAAAACGGAAAAGAATATAGTCTTGATCCGAATTCTTATACGGTTCTTTTTGCTAGAACTAGAGGTTGGCATTTAGATGAAGCTCATATTTTGGTAAATGGATAAGTAATGTCAGGAGCTCTTTTTGATTTTGGTATTTATTTCTTCCACAATTACTAAGTTAGATAAAGAATGGGATGTGGAGGAATTTATTATTATTTACCAAAGTTAGAGTCTTATTTTGAAGCTAGATTATGGAATGAAGTTTTTCTATTTGTAAAATTTTTAAAATATATTATATTTTTATTTATTTTAATATATTTAAAAAGGCTTAAAAATACTTTAATGTTCCCATAGGAACTATTAGATGCACCGTATTAATTGAAACACTTGGAGGAGGGTTATAAATGGAAGAAATTTTATATGAATTAAAGGATCATATTGTAGCTTTGAATTCAGGAAGATGGGATTATATTTTTTCAGCTATTAAACTTCTAAAAAATCATAAAGATTGCGTTTTACCAGATAGATCTTAAGTAACAATGACAGTACCTTTCATGAAAGCTTATGCAAATAAACTTGTTTAAGTTTGCCATAAAAGAGGTGCTCATGCAATAGGAGGAATGAGTGCTTTTATTCCCACAAAAAATAAAGAAAAAAATGATTTTGCCTATAATAAGATAAGAGAAGACAAAAATAGAGAATGTTCTGAAGGATTTGATGGAAGTTGGGTTGCACATCCTGCAATGGTTAAATTTGCACGCGAAATATTTTAATAGTACTTAAAAGGATAAGCCAATCAAAAGCATGTTTTAAGATACGATTTAAGAGTTACATCTGAAGATATTATAAATTTAAAGGTCGAAAGTAATATTAAAATTTTTAATTATATAAATAATTTTATTAATAAAAGAACCTATTACTGAGTATGGTGTAAGGGAAAATATATCAATTACTATTTAATATATTTATTATTGGTTAATGGGTTAAGGTGCTGTTGGAATCAATAATTTAATGGAAGATGCAGCAACTGCAGAAATTTCCCGTTCTTAAATTTGGTAATGGATCAGACATTAAGCAAAAACTAATGATGGAAAAGTTATCAATATTTAATATTATTAGTAATTAATTATTTTTAATAATTTTTTAAATTTTCAATTTTTTTGTATAGATAATTAAGAGATTAAGAAGTATCTAATCTAAGATAAATTCTTAAAAATATAAACGTCCTTAATAAAGCAATCAATATTACTAACGATCTTATTTAAAACTAAGAAATGAAAGAATTTTTAACTATTGAGGCTTATCCAGTATTAAATGAAATATATAAAACATAATAATCAAAATTATGATATTAAATAAGGAATTATTATAAATGAAATTGATTTATAAATGAGATTTAAAATTTTATATTTATGTTATTAATAAAAAATTTTCTTAATATTTCACAAAAAAAAAAATTAAATTATTAAAAAAGTTTATATGATTTACTTTCTGTTAAAAAAAAACATGGAATTATAATTAAAAATACTTTATCATATAAGGAATAAATTATATATTACTTTTTCATATTGTTTTTTTTTAAACAAAAAAAATTAATTAAAAAAAATAGCAATAACCAATCACATTATAATTTAAAATAATTTTACTTTTACTTCCAAATTATTTAATCACCTATAATTTGGAAATACATAATTTTTTAAAAAAATTAAAAAAATTTTAGTTAGTTAATAGTATTTTTTTTGTTTATTGAGTTTTTTTAAAAAAATACAGAAAAAAAAAAAACAACATGATATATGATGCAAAGTAATAAATATATTTATGAATGTAATTTTAATTATATAAATATTATTAATTTTTTAAATTTAGGTAATCACATTTTTGTTTAATAATCAGAACTATTACTAAATATATTTATTTTTTATTAATTAAAAAATAAATATAAATGATATATTACTTAGATATTAAGTCCGAGTATTCAAAATTTTATTAATATTCAAATGTTTTTTTCCTGTCTGAATTTAATAATTCAACTTTTTATTACTTTTTCTTTTTAATATAATAAAAAAATAATATATATACCCTTTAATTTAATTTTTCTTAGAGCTTTTCTAATAAATACATCACCTTAGGATTGTTTACATTTCCATTATTTTTATAAAATTAAGAAACCTAGCTATTTTATTTAGTATTAAGATTTTATTATTAATTACTAATATTTTATTTTTATTATTAATTATAGAGTTCTTCTTTACTTTAATTTTTATTTAATTATTATGTCTTATTTTATAAATTATTATTCATTTTATTTTTATGTTTAATTTGATATTCCTAAACATTTTTTATACTTGTTGTATGAAAATTCTCATCACAACTTTATTTCCTTGGTTTTTTATTTTCCTTTAAAAAAAATATTTTTTTTTTATTATATATTTGATACTTGAATTTAACTTTCTTTTATAAGTTGGGATTATTGATCATTTGATTGAATACTTTTTTAAATATTTTTCATTAATTATTATTAGAATTATTCAAACTTGCTATCAATCAATTTATTAATAAATTGATTATTTTATTTATAAAAATTTTCCTTTAATTAAAATTAATATAAATAAATTTAAATGAAAATAAAATTACTTAATCAAATATTTATTATTAATCTTATTCATTAATAATTTAGATATTATTATTTAAATTTTTACCAAATGTTTAAGGAGAAGTATAAATAACATTTTATTTTTTATTTGTTTCTAAAAAACTTTTTTAATCTTGATTATTTTAAGATTGATTATAATTTTTATTTGTGGTATTTTCTAATTTATCAGTTAATGCTTAAATATCATGTTATAATTTCATAACAATTTGTTCTAATTTATTTATTTTAATATCTTTTGTTTTATTTTCTTCTTAAATTTATAAAATTTATTTTGTTAATTTTATTATTTCCCTTTCAGATTATGTAAGCATTAAAGGTGGCTAGTCATCAAGAATAGTTGTCTAATTTAATTATTAGTTTTAATTCTAGCTTAGTTCTGTGTTTTATATCTAATTTAACTTTTGGTATTGAATCTAATTAATTTAATCAGCTTATGTGATATTATTTTAATAATATAAATACTATATATCTCTATCCATATTTTATATATTTTAAAGTAAATTACTATCATTTCTACTTATTTATTAATGCTAATGAACACTCTTGTTTTATTAGTTATTTAAAAGATCTTCACTAGGACTATTAATTAAGCTTATTTTATTTACATAATTATTTTACATTCGGCCTCTTCTATCAGAACTATTATGAACATAAAATTTGGGTTAAGAATTTACGTAATTATTTTATTATAATTAATATTATTATTATTATTATTATTATTATTATTATTATATTTGTAATTGTTATTATTATTATTATTATTATTATATTTGTAATTGTTATTATTATTGTATTTGTTATTCTGATAACGTATTTATTATAACTTAATTATTTATATTATTATTTAAGCTAGCATTTTAAAATGGTTTTGGAATATTTAGCCTTTGATTTAAATATTTTTCCTCTATTTCAGAATCATTATTAATGCTTATATCATTTTAATTTTTTTATATTATTACCTTATTATATGGATTTTCTTCAAACAAAAATATTTAATTAATATATGTTTTAGATGCTCCAAACGTTTCTTTAATAACAATCTATTTATATATAAATTAATTTTAATATATTTCTTATTATATATTTTTTTTTTAATATTTATTTACTTTTAAATAATTATATCTTCTTCCTAATGGATCTATTTAAAATAATTAAATGCCTTCTCTCTTTTTTTAATATTATATTTTAAAAAATATTCAAATAAATTAAATTATTACTAATTCAGTATATATTGTTGACCAAGTAATATAATCTTTTTTATTATCAATTGATACTAAAAGTTCTATTATTGAAGGATTTGAATTATAATCATGCCAACAATCAAAGCCAATACATTTAAAAAATTTAGGTCTTTCACATAATTTACTTATATCAAAAATAATAAACTATGGCATCCCTTATTCGCACATCCAAATATTCTATTTTTAAATTTAATTTTTAAATTAAAAAACTAGAGCTATACTTTTTAAAACAAAAATCATTATTTAAATATATTTACTTTTCTTATAGGAGATATTATATTTTAAACTTAGGCGTTAGGCAATTATGAAGAACATCCTATAATTTAAGCGTTATTTTATTCTGTTAAATAATTACCATCAAGTAATTAAATATCCTCAGACTCCATTTAATTAAATATTTTGATTAATATATATTTAAAAATTTTAATAATTTTATTTTAAAATTAATTAATGTATATAAAATTATATTTGAATAATATTTAGTAAAATAAATTTAAATAGTTTGCCCTCAACATATATTTTATTATAAAATTTTAAAGTATTTTTTAATTGTTTATTTAATTAAATAAAATATTCAATAAATAATAAAAATAAAATATAAAATTTTCATTTAATTTTTAAAAATATATCTTTTTAAATGGAACTAATAATTTTAATATTTAATACAGGTTATTTAGTACAATCGTTAGCAAACTTAATATTAATTTTGAGAATTAAAAAAAATCGAAATGTTGATGGTTTATCATTTTAGACATAACTAATGTATGCTTTAGGAACTATCATGAGATTTATTTATTCTTTTGATACTCGTATTTCCCTATACACTTTATCTTATATTGAAATGACTTTAAGTTTATTTTTGAATTTTATTTTATTTTATTTATTTTGGAAATACAGAAATACGGCACATAATTAAGAATCAAAGATATTAAGTTGGATAACAATTATACCTTTGTGCTTTGTTTTGAGTTGTTTTTTTCATCCTGGGGAAGAGTTTTCAATTGATTAATTATTTGTTTCACTTTCTATGTTTATTGAAGCCTTAGGTTTATTGCCATAAGTTTATTTAAATAGAAAAAAAGGATTTGTTGAACACAAATTAGGTATTTATTTGACATTTATTTTTTGTAGTAGGATAATTAGAATGATTTTTTGGGTTTTAATGTATATAGATGGCTAATAATTTATTTATTTAATTTTAGCAGATTTATTGCATACATTCCTTCTTTTAGATTTTGTTATTCTTTTTATTAAGCATAGAAATAAAGAAAACATATTAATAATATGAAAAAATTAGAATAATACAAATAATACATATATAAGAAATACATATTTATAATATTGAATTTATCATTATTAAAAGAATTTATAATATATAATATAATAAATATTTTCAAAATAAAAAAAAAAATGTATATAATATTTAAAAGTTTTGTAAAAAAACGATATTTTATTATTTTAAATAAAAACATTGTTCACATTTATTTTTTTATTTTTATTTTTTATCATTTTTTTATATTTTATTATCATACATATAGTTTATATTTATATATTTTTATTTATTTTTTAATAAAATATAAATGTAATTTTTTTTTTTTTTTCAATATTATTAAAATTATTATTAAACATTCTTCTTCTTATATTAGTTGTTATTTTGATTATTATTTTTATAAACATTTTATTTTTGAATATTTTGGTTATTAAAATTGATTTAGTTATTAAAACTTTAATTACTATTAAAGCTTTAACTACTATTAAAACTTTAATTTAAATTATTATTAAAATTATTATGATTAGGCTTAATATCAACTCTACTTTTTTCTATTATACTCAAAACATGTTTTCCTTTAATTTAAAAATTTAAATATTTTATTATTTACTTATTAATATACCATAATTATTAGACATAACTTCATTAAATACATTTTAATTTTAAAATATATACATACAAATTCTCATTTTTGTTTCAAAATTAGATTTTTCATATAACCTTTAAACAACATAATTACCATACGCATTTTTAGTTAATTTAACTATTCCGGTTCTAAACGAAATTATTTTATATATTTATAAATTTATACATATATAATTACTCTAATATAGTTTCGTTTGGCTTTTAGTTTAATAATACATCTAAAACGCCTTTTTTGAATTCATCATCTGAATTAAGTACAGATTTTTCAGTAACATTAGATGCAAATTTGTTTAATGATAATTCAATAAAATTTTCTCTAATTGCTGTAAGAATATCTAACCTGTTTTAATCAGGCCCTTTTTCTAAAATATATTAAATAATATAATTTCCATATTAACATTAGCATAAATCAATTATTTTTTCCATTAGTTTTTCGAAAATTTTTTTGGTCTAATTATTTATTAAATAATAATAATCATATATAAACTATTTATTTTATTTTTTTTACTTCTCTAGAATCACTAAATTCTAAAATTCTTTATATAACTCTACAACCATAAGGGTGGAAAGCAAGTGTTTAAATCTTTTTTTTATTTTTGTTGTTGTTGTTAAAAAAAAAAAATGGTAATTGTATAATAATATTACATTTTAGATAACTTCATTTATAATAGGGAGAAGTTTTTTAGACTAAACTGTTTCAAAGAATTTTTAAATTACGTGATTACCATGTTAATCTTAAATGCAAGTCATAATTTTCTAGTTAAGTTCTTGAATTAAATCTTCTTACATATCTGGAGAATCTTTTAATTCTTCCAAAGCTTTTTAAATTACTCTACAGCCATAAGTATGCAATGATAATTCTTCTACTTTTCCTTTAATCATTTAATATAATATTTGTTTTTATTCCTTCGTTCCTTTTAATAATTTTAATTATATTATATTTTAGTTTTTTTTTTTTTTTATTTTTATTACCCTTTTCAAATAATTTTTAAATCACATAATTACCAAATTAGTCTTTCATTAAATTGAAAGCTTCTGGTAATATCTTATAAAAAATACTATTTTTTTCATCAAGTGATGCGGCTTCGAATTATTTTTAAATAGTTCTTGAAGAATTTTAATCTTTACAAGATTCAATTAAATGATTAAAAAGATTACTAAAATTATTATTATTATTATTATTAATATTATTATTATTTTATACATTTAGTTGTTTTTATTTTTTTTTATTATTATCAATGTTTTTGTCTAAATTTTTATTATTATCATACATAGGAGAGTTAATTTACATTTAATTGGCTTACATTTACAATTAAATTTATTAAGGAGGAAATTATGTATTAAACTTCATAGGTATATTAGGGTTTTAATTTAAATTATTCATATTAAATTAGTTTATTTATTACATATTTTACATAATATTTTAGTTTACATTTTAAGACATTCCTACAGGAATAGGTTGAAATAAGGGATTTTAACTATTGTTTAAATTAGGTGTTATCCCTGGAGGTATATTTTAAGGAAAATTAGAGTGGTGCTAATTAAATAAATTAAACTAGTTTTAGTTTATTATCTATTATTAGAATTAGAATTAAGGAGGAGGCATTTGTTAATGTATATGTTATGCTGGCATAGGTTACTTAGTATTTCTCTTGATTCTATATTATATAATTATTAATATAAATATAATATAAAATATATTATGATATAATAGTAATTATTTATTTTTTTAAAAAAAACTAAAATAAAATATTAACATTAATACTATTTATAATTTTTTATGTATTTATTTTTATTTAAATATTTTTTTTATATATATAATATTACGTAGGTTATTATATAACATTTTATTATGGGTTTTAAAATTAATTAATATGAATTTGTTACTATTATTTAATTTAGTACATATTTTAACTTTGTGTTTCATTAAAATTTTTTTTTTGCTAATTATTATAATTTTTGAACCCTTCATCATTACTTTATTAAAACATATTTGTATTCAAACCATTATTTTCAAATTCATTCATTAGTTATTGTTAAGATGTTTAATTAATATTTTAACTTATTTTCAGACTACTCATTAGTTAATTTATATCTGAATCAACATCTCGCCGGTATAATGGTTTTGGTAAACGAGGATTTTTCTACCTATTATAATAATCGTAATATTATTTATCATATAGATATTAATTCTCTTCTACTGTTCTTTATTATAAATAAAGGTCTGGAGGAGCTGATTTATTGGTATTTCTAAGTTAGATTATTTCGTCTTCTATATAATAAAATAGTAAATAAAAAAACTATATTTTATAATATATATTTATTTTTAAATGATTTTTTTATGAATATGATATCATTTTTTTAATTTAATTTTTTATTTAAAATTTACCATCTAATATTCCTCCCATAATTAATTGATCTTCATCTGCAAACACCTTAACTTGAAATCCATCATTTTTATTAAAATTTGCCATTATTTTTTTTATTTTTTATGAAAATCTAATATTAATTTCTTAATATATTAATTTAATTTTTTTTGCTTTACTTATTATTATTACTTTTTTAAAAAATAAAAAAAAGACTTAAAACACTTATATAAGAGTTTCTTATAAAATAAATATAAAATAAATAGTAATATAAAAATATATGAAATATATCTATTATATCGAAATAGATATTAATTTTTTATTTTTTATATTAAATACGTTTATAATAATTAATAAATATATATTTTCTTATTCTATTTTTTAATTAATTATAATATTTTGCTTTATACACTCTAAAATATAATTTATAAAAATTAATATTTAAAAATATGGAATAAAAAGTGACTCATTTTCATAATACTTTATCAAAGTTAGATTCTTTAATATATTAATTAGAAACAAATTTGGGAAAAAATCATTAACCTTCTCCTTTTAAATAAAACAATAATTAAATAACTAACACTAAAAATATTTAAAAGTCTCCATAAAAAGCAAATCCTTAGAAACCTAAAAAAGCCTAGGAGAATGTTTAAACAGAAGAAAAAAATAATTAATAACCTACATTTGAAGATTTTTAGAAAATAGACATAAGAGTAGGCAGAATAGTAGAGTGTTGGAAAGTATGATAGTTTAAATAAAAACATTTTAAATTTATAAATATATAAAAAGCATCCTGAAAGCGAAAAATTATATTGTGAAAAAGTTGACATAGGAAGTGAGGTAAGATTAATTGCCTCAGGAATACAATAGTACTAACCAATAGAAAATATGACTGGGTTGGTATTAGTAGTATAAAATTTAAAGCCTAAAAAGCTAGCTGGTAATCAAAAATTAATATTTTTAATTTTTAAGTTATAATAAGGTTTTGAATCACATGGAATGATATTATGTGTTTCAAATGCAGACCACTCTTAAGTTGAAATATTAAGGCCATCAAATGGCTCAGTAGTAGGAGAAAGAGTTTTTTTGGAAGGATAAGAAGATAAATTTACATATGACTTGTAAACACCTCTTAACCCAAAAAAAAAAGTTTTAGAGACTTGCCTTCCTGAAACTAAAATTGATAAAGATTATTTTGCTACTTTTTTAGGTAAAATATATTTTATTTTTAAATTTGATTACTAAATTATAATTGTAAATTTTATTTTATATTAATATTCTCTATATTTGTACTTTTAAATATTTTTTTTAATTATCAAACATATTTTTGCTTTATTTATATCAATATATTTTTATTTTATAAGGTAAAAAATGGATGACAAAATAAAGATATGTTAAGTCAGAAAAATTATGTTTGGCAAACATTTCGTGAAAAATTATAATAAAATATTTTTAATGTTTTAACGAAAATCTATTTATATTTATTATTTAAAATTTTTTCATAATATAATATTTTTTTTTATTATTAATACATCGTATTATTAATATTAAAATAATTATGCACATAATAATATATATATATTTTATAGTCATATTTTTTATAAATAATAAAAATTTTAACAATATAATTTAATTAAAAAAAACTTTGATTAATTTTTATCAATTTATAAATAAAAATGATGATTTTTAATTTTTTTATATAAAAATATTTCATATTTAAATTATATCTTTATTTTTTTTAAATTTTTTAATTAAAATATAATTGTAAAGCAAAAAATTAAAAAACTCGAATGTTATAAATAATATAATTATAAAATTAAATATAATGTAAAAATAATATTGAATTATTTAAAATAATAAAAGATAGAAATTTATCTAAAAATTATATAATTTTATCATTAGGTATATAGCCATATTTTAAAATTTCACAAAAACATAAATATATATTTAAATTAAATTATTAAAAAAAAGTAACGTGCGTGGAAAAATAAATAAATAAATAAAAAAGATAAAAATAAAATTTAAAAATATATATACAGAAATTAATTATATTTTTATGAAACTTATTTTTATTTTATTTCCCCTCACTTTAAAAAGAGATTTTTTTTTTTCAAAAATAAATTATAATATAATAAATAAATAAAATAAAAAATTAAGCAGTCCCTAAAGAACTCTTAAAAAAACAAAAAAATAAACAAAAATGAGAGAAGTCATATCAATTCACGTCGGTTAAGGTGGTATCTAAGTCGGTAATGCATGCTGGGAATTATTCTGTCTTGAACACGGAATCTAGCCTGATGGTTAAATGCCCTCAGACAAAACTATTGGAGGAGGAGATGATGCTTTCAACACTTTCTTCAGTGAAACTGGTGCTGGAAAACACGTACCCAGAGCTGTATTCCTTGATCTTGAACCAACAGTTATTGATGAAGTTAGAACTGGTACCTACAGATAATTGTTCCACCCTGAATAATTAATTTCTGGTAAAGAAGATGCTGCTAATAACTTCGCTAGAGGTCACTATACCATTGGAAAAGAAATCGTCGATTTATGCTTAGATAGAATCAGAAAATTAGCTGACAACTGTACCGGTTTATAAGGTTTCTTAGTCTTCAACTCAGTCGGTGGTGGTACCGGATCTGGTTTGGGATCTTTACTCTTAGAAAGACTTTCTGTCGATTATGGTAAAAAATCCAAATTAGGATTCACCATTTATCCCTCACCTTAAATCTCTACTGCTGTTGTTGAACCTTACAACTCCATTCTTTCTACTCATTCTTTACTTGAACACACTGATGTCTGTGTTATGTTAGATAATGAAGCCATTTATGACATATGCAGAAGAAACTTAGATATTGAAAGACCCACCTATACTAACTTAAACAGACTTATTGCTTAAGTTATCTCATCTTTAACTGCCTCATTGAGATTTGACGGTGCCTTGAACGTCGATATTACTGAATTCTAAACCAATCTTGTCCCCTATCCTAGAATTCATTTTATGTTATCATCTTATGCTCCCATTATTTCTGCTGAAAAAGCTTATCACGAATAACTCTCAGTTGCTGAAATCACTAACTCTGCTTTCGAACCTGCTAATATGATGGTTAAATGTGATCCCAGACACGGTAAATACATGGCTTGCTCTATGATGTATAGAGGTGATGTCGTACCTAAAGACGTTAATGCTTCTATTGCTACCATTAAAACCAAAAGAACCATCTAATTTGTTGACTGGTGCCCCACCGGATTCAAAGTAGGTATTAACTATTAACCCCCAACTGTCGTACCTGGTGGTGATTTGGCTAAAGTCATGAGAGCTGTCTGTATGATTTCTAATTCAACTGCTATTGCTGAAGTTTTCTCCAGATTAGATCACAAGTTCGATCTTATGTATGCCAAAAGAGCTTTCGTCCACTGGTATGTTGGTGAAGGTATGGAAGAAGGTGAATTCTCCGAAGCCAGAGAAGATCTTGCTGCTCTTGAAGTTATTACGAAGAAGTTGGTATTGAAACCGATGAAGGTGAAGGTGAAGAAGAAGCTTGATTAAGTTGAAAAATATTGCATAAATTATATTTTTTTATAAAAATATATTAATTTACAATTTTATATAAATATGTATGTTTTTGCTTTATATATATATCAAATCACGACAACACAACAAACATTTGTGTATATATTTGGCAAACAAAAATCATCTTTCTCTTTTTAAATATATGAAAAATAAAAATATTTTATATGTTAAAATTAATTTATATTTTCTTTAAAAATATTGTAAAATATATTAATATTAAAAAGCATTTTTCACTTTTAATAATTTCAAAATAATGCAGTATATGTATTTTTTTCTCCGTGCTTCCCGTTTTTGAAATAATATTTTTAAATGAGATTTTTTTATATCTAATATTTTATCTTTTTAAAATAAAAATTATTAAAAAATTAACAATAATATAAATAAAATGTTATTAGAACATAATTTTTCAACAAGAAAAGAAATTTTAGAAGCAAAAAAATTATTATATGAAAGAGATATTGATACAAAGAGAGCATTTAATTTTGTTTTGATATCTACAGTATAAAATAAACAAATACATAAATATATATACATTTTTATATTAAAATGATATATAAAAAAATTGATTTAAAAGTTTTCTTTACTTCTATTGTTGATATTAAGTTTCGGAGGTACATCAGATAATTGGAATTGTACCCTTGATACATCAAATTATAGTATATTAATAAATTTTAATTTGAAGAAAAAATAATAAAAAAAAAAGAAAATAAATATGTTTGTACAGAAGTGAGAAGGGTTATGAATTGTAAAACAGTTTCAGGCCCTATATCAGTAAATATAACTTTTTTTTAATTTAAAATGGATTTAATAAAAATAAAAAAGGGTATTGTAAAGTTAAATGTTAATTAAAAAATAAACGCTACAGCCGAAGTACTAATATATATATTAATTTTTATCATAAAATAATAGATATCGTGTCCTTGGGAAATAGCTATTTCAGAATTAAGAGTATGCTTCATATTTATGTCGATAATTTGCATGGGATTAGCGTTTGTAGCATTAAAAGAAGAAAATAAAAAATATGCAGATATACACATATCTTCTGCATTATTTTTATCAGTTTTGATGGTATTTATATAATATTTAGATAGATTCTATAATTTAAAAAAAATAAAGGTTATTTCAAGTTTATTTGATTATTAATCCATTTTAAATTCTTAAACAAATAATTATAACTTATGTAATTTAAAAGATGATTTTTCTGTAGATGATGGAACTAAAGCTGAAATTGATTGCGGATTTAAATATTATTATTTCACTGTTGTTACTGAAATAATTTGTGCTTTTTTTATTGTAAAATATAAATTATATTTAAAAATAAATAAAATAAGAATATAATTAATATTTCTAAATAAAGTCTAATTTGTTTTTTTTAAAAAAGAAAAACAAAAATAATTATATTTATTTTTTTATGAATAATTTATTATATTTTTTTATATTTTTAAGTTCTGCAGCAGTTAATTTGTAAAAAGATGGCAATAAAGTATTAAAAAAAATGATGTTTTATGATTAAATATTATATAATATATTTTTTATTTATTTTGTAACTTTCAATTAATACATTTTTTAAAACTTATTGAATTGTTTATATTTTATTTTACTTTTACTTTTAATAATAATTAATTATTCAAACTAAATAAAAAAAATATATATTTATAAACTATTTTTTTTTTTTTTCAATTATTTATTATTTATTTAATTAATTATCTATATACAAAAAAATTATCAATTAAATTTTATGAATATTAATAAATGAAAAACAATATAATTTAAAAATAAAAATTAAATTAGTAATTTATAAAGTTTTATAAAAAATTTAAAGTAATAAAATAATACAGATATTTAAAAAACATACAAATTTAAAAGAGTTGACTAAATAAATGGGTTAAAATTAAATTTATTTAATTTAATTAAAATCTTTTAACAACAACTTTTTTATATAAAATAAATTATTTTATAAATATTAAAAATTAATTAAAGATATTTAAAGTTTTAAAGTTAATAAAAATAATTATAATTATTTAAAATAATGATTCTTATTAAGGACTTAAATTTATAAAAAAAAATATATAAAATAATATATTTTTAAGTATTTCTTATTTTTCATTTTTCTAGTTCTTCGAATGTTTATACTCCTCTAAATTTACTATCGTCCAAAAACTATTCTGCCCCTTAAGGGAAAGAAACTGGCTAGACACATAAATCTGCAATAGTTTTATGATTACCACTAACAACCAAATCCAATTTATTTTTAATAATTGTTTCCATATTGAAAAATTCCCAATTATAAAATTTTTAGGTTAGCTTTAAAGCTAAATCATGTGATAAATAAGCTAATTTAGGTGGTCTTCCAGTTATATTTGCTAATATTTCATAAATTTCTAATCTGCTATATTAATGAGGCCCACCTATATAAATTTTATATTTTAAAAAAAAGAACTTTAAAAACCTAATTCGTAAATTTATCCTGCAGATTCTTAAATTTTCAAAGAATTCATAACTGCTTAACAAACATCATTTATTAATATTGGTTATCTTTTAGCTGTGCAATCATCAGTTACTATGTTAAAATGATGCCACCATTCTCTTTCTTTGATCCAATGACGAGTGAAATAATCTTACATGCCATAAATTGTAGTAGGACGCATAACAGTTGCATTTGGGAAAATATTCAATACAGCTTCTTCTCCGTGGAATTTTGTCTTAAATATTATTATAAGCATAAAAATGTATTTATGTATTTTACTTAAAGATCAGGTGAAGGAGATTTAGGATCAGCTTTATAGTTTTTTGTTTATATTATAAAATAAAAATTAATAAAAGTTTACCTCCACAAGCTGAGAAATGAATAAGCCTTCTAACGTTAGAGTTTCTAGCACATGCTTCAGCAATTTTTTTTGCAATATGTATATTAGCATAAGCAGCTTATTTAAGATCTTTTACTTACAATCTAGATCCAACTAAGTTAATTACTACATTAGAATTTCTGATTGCAGCATCATACATTTTATCATCATCAAAATTAAAATGTTTCATTAAATAGCTTTATCCAGTTCCTGCACATAATTTTAATTCTTTGACATAATCATCATAATCATATACATGAGCATGAGGGAAGATAACATCACTACCTATATATCCAAGATAAGCACCAACCTGTTTTTATAAATTTAATAATAAATTAAATTCAAATATCAAATAAAATTTAAAATTATAATAAAAATGAATAATTTTTTTAAAAAAATATATGCAAAATAATGTTAGTTTGCTATATATTTTTATTTAATTAAATATCTAATTTTAGGTTGTCTAAATTTATTCTATTTTAGATCTTAATTAAAATATTCATTTTTATAAATTATATTCTCAATAAATTATTTATTTTTATTATAAACTATTTTTTATTATATAATTTTACATATGGCCCTAAAAAGCCTGTCGCACCAAATATTGTTACTCTAAGTCCTGAAATTGATACTCTATTACCTTTATCGTAAAATTTGAGTAATGTTGATCTTTCAGAAAAATTTTTAATTGCTATTTAATTTAAATTTTTTTCTAATCTTTGCTATTTTTTAAAAAATATTAAAATAAATATAATAATTCATTTTATAAATATTTTTGTAATTTAAATTTTTATTTAAACTTTTAATATATTATATTTGTTTAATAATTTACGTAAAATTTCATATTTATCATTTATTTGAAGTTTTTTTCTTCTTATTTATAATATATTAATAAAAAAATATATAATATTAAATATATCTAGTTTATATAATTTTATTTAATTTTTTTTTTTTTAGTTTATAATAGTTAATATTTATAATAATTTAAATATATATTTTAATAATGTTTGTTAATTAATATATAATTAAATAATTTATTTATAAAATTTTTATATTATAAATCATTTAATAAGCCTTTTTTTCTATTTTTTATTAAAAAAATAAATTAATAAATATTTTTATATTTAATAATATTTTTATTAAAAAATATGTTTAGATATTAATATATTTAACTTTATAACTTTTTTAAATAAGTTAAAAATATATTTAAGATAATATTTTAATTCATAAAACATTTATTGAGATTTAATATAATAATATTATATTTAAATAAATGCTTTTATTTTACTTATTTTTTAAGACTATTTACAAAAAAAAATTAGTATATATAAAATAATAAAAATTATAACTAATATTAAATATATAAAAATATATTTATTATAAAAAATAAATTTATGAACTTTATTTTTTATTGTATTATTGTAAATATTTTATATTATATTTATATTTTAGATTTTGTTATAATTTTTAATTTCTTTAATTTTTTAAGTCCACTTTTTCATATTTTTTGTTTCAATTTTATTTAATAATAAATAATTTTTTAATTATTTTAACTATTATTATTTTTTAATTTCTATTTTTATTTTGATATAGAATTTAAAAATATATAAATTATAAGAATTTTATACTTATAATTTATCAAAATAAATTTTAAATAATATTCAGTAAATTAATATTTTTCAAATTATTATACAGTTTTAATAATTTTAGACGCACAAACAAATACAATTTTTAATTTAATACTTTATGATAAATTTAAACCTTAAAAAATATATCCAATATAAACTTAAGCTTATAAGAAGATAGATTTTGAAGAATTTCTTTGCTAAAATAAGATTAAAATTCATTAATTTAATTAAATGTAATTATTTTTTAATTCTATTTAAATACTATCAAATTTATTGAGAAAAAACATAAAAATAAATATGAAATTAAATTAAAATAAAATAAAATAAAGTGATGAATAATATGTTAATGATAAGCTTTATAATTAAAAAAAATACATGTGTAGATTTATTTATAAAATATCTGCTTAATAATTAAAGTAACTTTACAAAATTAAAAATTAGAAAAAAGGAAATTTAAATTAAATATTTGATATTAGATTCAAAAAAAATGCAATAAAAAAATATTATGAAAAATAAAAAATAAAATAAATTTATCATATCTTTTTATAAATATAAATAAATAAAAATCTATTTTAAATTATTTAAAAATATATAGAAAGTTTATATTAATTTTTTATTTTTATTTACTATTATTTTTAATTATTAGATTATTTTGTTTTTTATATTAATTTGTATATTGATTCTTTTAAAATGAATTTATTTTTATATTTTATATAATATTTTTATTTTTTCTAAATTTATAAATATATTCATTTGTTCTTTACAAGCTCATAAAATCTATTATCTACTTATTTTAATAGTTTAGGCTATTCATCTTCAGGCATTACATCTATTATAATGTTAAATATATATATATAAAATAAATTAAATTAAATTTAAAAATACTTAAGTTTTGCGGCGTTTTAAAAATTATAATTTTAACGTCATCATCTTCATAAAGATCTAATGGTTCATAAGGTAGATTATTTCCAACAGTAATAAACATACTATATTCAGTATTATCATTTAAATTTTCAAAAACAATATCGATTTTACCAAAGTTGTCTGTTTTTTTTTAAAAGAAATATTTTTAAGGCACTTTAATATTACTTTCATCAGTTCCTCTAAATATTTGAGTAGATAATGGTTTAATATTATTATATTTACCAGATTTTAAAATTGCAAAAACTTTTCCTATTTCCCATAATTTAAGAGAAAATTTAGCTGTATAGAATCCAATATTAGTAATTTTTGTTTCTTTAGATATAGTTGGTGATCCTATTTAAATTCTATAATTAATGATATTTTAATTTATGTCATATTCAGGAAGAAGTTATTTAAGCTTTTATTAAACTTTCTTATCTTCAACTAATTTATTTGCATAATATTCGGGAGTCGGATTATCATTTTAAGAATTAGGTGAGATACATACATAATAATTATAACTATTTTTAATCATAATTTAAGGATTAAATTTCATTTATTTTTCAAGTAAATCATTAACATCAGTTTAAGATGTAAATCTATTCTCTGGGACTCTTAAAGTCATAGAAAGTGCCTTTATAAGTTTTTCAATAGTTATTATTTCTTTTAATGGAATGGCTATATTGTATCCTTAAGAAAGTTTTTTTGTTTTAAATTTAAAAGAAGATATATTAGAAAAACCCATAGTATTTGATAAAAAGACATATAAATTATAATTATTTTAAGCTTCCAATCTATTAAGAGTAAATTAAATTGAGTGTTCAACAAAACTACCCCATTTTGTTTCAATAGTATTATTTAAGTAACCTAAAGCATATTAATATTATTTATTCATTATTTGCTATACACTTTAAGGTTAAGGAGATCCCTAGAAACTGTATGTTATATAAACTATAGCTTTTGATGATGCATAAACTTAGAAAGTTTCAGAATTTGCAATAGATAAATCGGAAAGTTACTTAAGGGAAATTATTTTAGGAGAAAATATTTCATGCTTTTATAAAATTAAATTAGAATCTTAAAGAATAGGATTTATAAGCTTTTAATTCAAATCTTTTAAAGGGGTTGGATATTTATTTTTTGATAAGTTAATGTGTAATGGGTAATAATTATATTAGTTTTCCCTGCTTAATGAAAACGAAAGATATTTTACTGAAGGGATGAGTGTATGAACAATTTAATAAAATGAACTTAATGAAAACTCAATTGTTGCTGGTTGTGAAGGAGTCTATATAGCTTTTATTGTAATTTCAAAAAATGCTGAAGTTGTTTCTGGATATATTTATAGTTTTTATGGTGAAATTATTATAGTATCCTTATATATTTCTTCAATAACTTAAATGCTTAACTCAACTAAATTAGCTGGAGGAGTAGAAATTTAAACAGGAATTCGAATAGGATAACCTAAGGTATCCGATTTTACATCATTGATAGTTATTGTTGGATATTATTGAGTTTTATCATATAAAGAAATAACCCGGACTTTTTCTGATGTAATTGGTAAGTAAAATTAATTTTAAGAAAGCTCTACTTTATTAAAGTGTATGATATATGTATCTGGTAGGACGTCTGATCTAACTTTGACTTAGAAAGATACTTCATTTTATAAGAAATTATTTAATTCAATACTTTCAGGAGAAAATTTTATGCCTTTAATACTACAATTTGGAATAATTACAAGTTAATCAGCTGGTTGGGAAAGTAAAAGTTTAAAAGTATAGGAAAGACCTGGAAGTAAAACTTTTGGTCCTGTAACAAATATATCGTACCCACTTTGTTTAAATTCAAGACAATTTCTACTGTCTATATTAGGCGAAGTTGCAGCAATATAATCACCTTAAGACATCAAAAGAAGACGGACTAAATATTAATTTTAATTTCCATAACTGCATTTATGCTCAACGTCTGGGTTCATTAATTTATTTATTACAATTGTAAACTTTCTAGAATATAATTTTGTCATATCAATATTTTAAATGAAAATTTCTAGTCCATAAATATCACAAAATACTTATATATCAGGCATGTTTTTAGACCTTATTATACATGAACCCAAAGGTTCGTATATTTATGGAGCAACTTCTGCATATAAATTTGATGGTAATTATATACTTATACCTATATTTGGATTACGTATTATCTCTTATTAAGCTTCTAAAGTAAATTCGTATTTGGAAAAAGTTCTTAGTTCTTATGTATCAGTTTTTATTTCTAGCATTTTTAAATAAGGAGGTGGTTAAGATACTAAATACATAAGATAGTTTTTATAGTGCCATGTTATTAGAGAATCTTTTTCGTATATAATTTAAAATGTGTTTTATCTAAATTATTATGATGGATTTATAACATTTTAGATAATCCAATAATACCAATATTTACTAACGTCTTAATAATATTTTGAAATTTTATCTGCAGAAATTGATATTTCGAAATCATCACTTAATTCACATTTTAAATTAAAATAATTCTAAGGTTTATTTCTTCCTTAAGTCATTTCTAAAATTCCTTTATAATTAATAAATGATTCATCGAAATTAAATTATATAAATGCTCCACATTTCAAAGGAGAAGAAATATATTTAGCAAAATGATTTTCAATTTTTGGGAATATTATTTTCGCTTTATCTATTTTTTAATTTAAGTATTAATTTTAAATAAGTGCAGGTATTCTAAATATATAAGTTGAAATTTGTCCTCCAGTTTTTTAAATATTAAAAAGTTGAACTTATAAATTATTAGGATTCTATACATCTGGGCTTAAAGGGGTTTGTTAAAATTTCAAGCCGTATTAATTTCCTTAGACTGAATATGCTTCAGCATATTTAAGTCCATAACTGTAAAAAATTGCAGAATAAAAATAAATGGGATCAACAATTTAAGGATTTACAAGATTTACTTAAATGGTAAAACCATTTTATGATGGAATACCTCTTACTTTACAAGTAAGTATATATCTCATATCTTTTGTAGAAGTAAGGAAACATTTAGAAGACATGAGTGTGTTCGCTTCTAAACTTTTAGCTTATATTTCTGCGTTTTTTGGATTTGTTTATCTATAATTATTATTTAAAACTATTTCTATATCTGTATTTTGACGTACTATATCTATGCATTAAAGACGGAAAGTGTAAAGTGAATCTTTTCCAGCATTCGAAAATTCAGTATCTACAAGAATAGTACATTTTTTGATAGAAACGGGTTAAAATTTAGGGAAAGGAAAATCTTTTTAACAAACTTGTCTATTTAGATAAATATTCTTATCATAATACGAAATTATTCTAAAATTATACTCTGATTTTTCATATGTTGATATATTACTTTCATTAGGTGAATTAACATTTGAAACAACTACACCATATTAATTATTTTCATTATATTAAAATCCATTAAGAAAAACATCTACTCTATTAGATGAGCCTATTGCACATGAAACTTTACTAGTCTCAGGGAAGTTAAGTGGATTACATTAAGCTTCCATTGTATAAAGATTATATTTGTAAAGAGACGGGAATACTATACTTACTGCTCCTTGGTCATCAGGTATTTAATGTCCGATTTTAAAGTAAAATTTGTAAGCCATGCCATTATGACCTCCAACTATTATATCTGGAGCTACATAAACTAAAGGAAAAGAAGAAATGCATGCTTCAATATTTCTAGTTAGTTTAAATTCATAAGTTTTAAGTAACGGTCAATTTCTACCCATGCAGCTATACTTACTGGTTATGATTGGGAATAAGCTGGATTTATAAGATTTTTTATTACAACTGTTTTATCACCTGATATGGGGTCTGTTGGTTATATGTATATCATGTTGGATATACCAAATACAAATATATCTGTTGCTTTTTTTCCGTCTACGATTGCTTCTACGCTTGAATAATCACTAAACCTATAAAAATAATCTTTCGGGAACCTAAAGACGATATAATCAGTTTTTTATATTAAAGGTATTCCTTTGAATTTGAATGTATATTCAAAAGTGTCCCATACTTTGTTTGTTTTATTGTCAATTATAGGATCCATTTATATTATTTCATTAGGAATTGCTGGGGCTCCGCTAGGCAATAAATCTAATACTGCTTTGTCAACTATGGTTGGATTTAGTGTACTCTTTTTTATTTAATTTATGTATTATAATAAATATATTTTAATAAAAAATTAATTAAAAATTACCAATGGATCATAAACGTAAGGTTGATCATTTTTTTTTTTTTAATAGAACTTAACTCCAACTTTTATATTTACTTATTCAAATTATTAAAGGGTCTGAATATCTGTAATATATATAACTACTGACTAATTAATAGGTATTGCTTCATAATCCTAAACAATAATTTTAGGAAGATCTTCAGGACCAGTTCCAACTTTGAGAGTGCATCTAAGTCTTTTTTTAACAGTAGTTTTTAAAGTCGGAGAAACACAACCCAATTAATCTCCTGTATCTAATCCAGTACCTAGATTTTTCAAAAAACCCTAATTAGTTTCAAACATAAAGTCGATAGATGAATATACAGTTGCAAATTAAGAATCATAACCTGCTGGCACTGCTATTTAATTACCGATTTTAAATTTAAATATGTATAAACTTTTTCTAGCAAAATCTAAATTTGATATTATTTTATAATCTAATTCAGGCAATAAGAATCCAACAACACTAGCCATATTTATTGTAGTTTTTTCTAAAAGACGGTTTCCAGAATAAAGATTAGCTGTTATATTATATTTATTTCCTGGCATTAAAGGAGATTTGAGGAAAACTTTAGTTAATTTTATGTCTGCATTATCCTGTATTTTTATTATTTTTACTGAATGGTCATAATCATTATTCGGTATTACTGTTATGTAAGTCCTTGCAAATTTACGTTCTAACATACAAAGTTAAGCTTTTTCATCTGTTTTTCCAATAATTCTGCAATCGTTAAAATATTAGACTGGGGGATAGTTAAACTCTTCGGGAATTCTGAATAATATTCTATCAACTTTAAATTAGTTTACGGAAGTTTTTGGTTATAATAGCATGTATAATTCCACATCTTGATTTGGCCGAGCTTTTCTGTCATAAAAACTTAAAGTGTTAAAAGTAAGTTCCTTTAAATTCGGTTGTATATATGGGGAAATATTAATTGCTTTGCAGGTTAAAGTAACTCCTTCATATTCATCTAATTAAAATAGTTTATCTAAATTGGTATTAAGTATAGTTGCTACACTTGTACTAATCCAAAAACAGTCAGTCTCAATAGGTTATTAAAATTCTTTTATAAAAAATTTTAAATAGATTTACATTTCTAATGTATCGTGTTTTCCTTCTTCCCATTTAGGTATTGTTTCTGTTAACTCCAAACCAACAATTCTATCTAAAACTACGCAGTTAAAATTACTAGGATATGGTTTATGAAGAACTGTATCTATTATTGTGGCATTACAATATCTTTTATCGTAAGTATCTATTTGCCTTGGTAAAGTTATCCAGAATGTTTTTATATTTGAGTATCTCCATAGACCTTTTATTTTTATTTATGCTATATTCCAAAAATCGGACAACCAATATTTATTTATAAATTCAGGTTCTAAAGGAGTTAAAGTTGGTTAAAATTCAACTGAATATTGTGGATAAGGTTTTCCTAAAGGGTCATTATTTATTTACTTATTATCATATTCATATTTTAATCCTTCTGTTGTATAAGCTTATACTAAATTACCACTATTATCCCAATATTCTATGTTGAAATTACCTGCATATCTATATAGTCCATTATTCATTTGATCTATACTAAAGTTTACATGATTTGCAGGTAAAGCAGCTGAAATAAAGGAATTATTTATTTTTACAATTACTTAGCCTAAAGTAGGAAAAATAAAACATTCATCTGGGGCTTAGCAAATTTCACTCATTTCAGAATTATTATTTAATGTGTAATATATACATATCCAATCTCCTACTTTAGGTGCAGAAGAAAATCCTAAAACTATTTTATGCTTAACTGATTTTGAATGAGTTGTTCCTTCTGCTGTCAAACTATTTTAATAGTTACTTGGTTATGGTGCATATATTGTTGCTTTAATTGAGTTTGGTTAGAAAAAACTATAATTTATTTGTCTTGCTACTAAAGGAAAATCCTTAGGATCTTATAAAGCTTTTGTTCTTATACTTAATTTTACTCCTACTACTAGTGTTGTATTTGGAGGATTTTTTATCCCTGCAATTAAAATATCAATATTATTACCTTTAGCTATGTCTTTGGTAATTAAAATCCGGATCTTAGGCCAAATATTTCTTAGACCATATTCTCCTCTCTGGAATAATTCACAAATTAGTTTTTTGTCTGAAACTATTTTTCTTAATTTCTCTGTGCAATCTAGAGTTTTTCTTTTGTATGTTGTACCTTTTTTATATTTTTTTATAAATTTATTAATTTAAATTCTATTTATTTAAAAAGATAAAAACCTAAGTAATCGCCAGAGGCTTAATCATAATCCCAAGCACCTCGTTTGCTTTCAAATTCTATCCAAATTTCATCATTTAATTTAACTTCTACTTACGTAATTACTTAAATTCTATAAACTGTCCAGTGACTATATTCTTTATGTAAGGCAATGAATTTAAAATCTGCTGCTTTTATTGGCAACGGATCTTAAACATAATATATTCTTTTATATTCTTGTTATAATGAAGCTTGAATTGCTTTTATGAAGAATAACATATATTTATAGTTCGTTGTTTTTGGATATTTGTATGTTTATTAAAGTTAGAATCCTTCAATTATAGCAGTATATTATTGGTTAGCTTATATTTAATAATCAATATTTGATAAAGGAAAAGTTAATTTCATTGTATTTTCAATACTTTTTATATCTGGAGAATATACCTTTTTTATTAATTTTATTTAATTTTTAAAATATTAATTAAAAAAATAAAATATTACCCAATATGCTTAATTTGTTTTCTAGTAACGTAAATAAAATTCAGTTGGTGTTAAAGCAGGAGTAGCTGCTGCTGGCGATTGAAAATCATTTGGAATAGTAATCTCGACTGATTAAATAGAGTTTGTACTTAATTTAAATTAAAAAGATAAGGGACCTACTTATTCACTATCAATATATTTTATATATTAATAATTTTCTTTTATTCCAGTTATTAAAGGTAACTCAACAGTTTGATCTGATAAATAAATATTATTTGCAGAAGAACCCCATTAATTATTTAGAGTTTAACTTTCTGTAACTCCACCATTAGGTCCTTTTACCTATAAAAATAAGAACTTTAATAAAAAAATATAAATAATAATTGTACTTCATATTTTATATAAAAGTTAGCAGGCAAAAGTATTTTTTTAATTTTGTAACCTAAAGTTATTTAGATTATAGAAGTTGAAGTAGAAGGATTTATTTATTTAAATCCTGTAATTTCATATTTACAAGTTTTTTCAATTCTTTTTATTTTTATTATTTAACCATCTGCTGCATCGAATTTGGTAGTATTTGGGATTAAAACAGTTGGTGATTATTCAGCTGTTTATTACAAAAATTTATAATCTAAAGGAAGTGCAGGTTCGAAAATATCATATGGCAGTTCCAAAGTTATTGTTGAACCTTCCAAAATAGTATGTTGATTGTATACAACAAATTTTAGAAAGCCTTCTGAATATAAATTAATTCTACCTCTAGATATTGCTATTGAGTATTAATTTTGGTCAGGTTTTTATTTTTATATTGGCTTTGTAGGAGCAGAATTACATACATTTATAGTATCTTAACCAAAATTTCCAACATAAACATTTGTAAAAGCAAGGTCGATAATTTCATTTCCTACTTTAATATTATTAAATGAAAGTTCCAAATTTCCAGAAACATTACTATTTACTTATATCATAATTATTCCTGTTAAAGGGAAATAAATAAATGATAAAACTCCTGCTATATTTAAATTAGTAAAATCAAAATTATTTATTTATGGAACTTTCATTAAAGGTTTTACCATAATATATCCTTAATTAGCAAGTTATATTGTTTTGGAAATCGAAGATAATTTAAACTAAAGTATATTATCACTTTTTTCAATAAAACGAGAAGTATCAAAATTAATAGATACAGTGCATGAAGGCACAGCAAATTTATTGAATTTTAAATTACTAATGAAGTATTATTATGCGATTATTATTGGATTTTAATTTTTTAATTTCGAGTTCCATTAAACAATTTATATTTTTACAAATATCTAACTTTACTTTGCAGGATTTTTAATATAAGGAATCTAAATCTTATAATTAGTATCTTTTGTATATATATTTTTGTAAAAATGGACAATTCTAAATGGGTTTTCCCTATTGTCTTAACCAAATTAAGCTATACATTTACCTATACTTTTATCTGTATCTGCTAAACAATCGTGCTATTTTCCATTATAGAAAACAATTTCATCAGCTTTATATGATTGTATTAATTATTAACCTACATTTTCCCAATTCATATGATTTAATTCTATGTAAACAGTCTAATCTATTCCTGAACCTGAAACACTTTACAAACTAAATTATACAGTAAGATAATTGAATTATTCTTAAGTAATACTTGCATATTGAGTATTTAATTATTTAAAAGGATCCTTAAAGTTAACATATTAATAATCTATATTATCCATAGTTAATCCATATGTAATAACTATTTATTATTAAGCAGGTACTTTTAAGTTTTTTACGAAGTTTAACGTTTGTTTTGTATGTTATCCTTTTATTAAATATTTAGTATCTTTTTCTAATGCAGATAAAGGAGGTCTAAATTAAAAAATATTTGGTGTAGCATCATTATAATTTAATTCCATAAAGTAAGGCATACCAAATTCAAATTAACTAACTGATTTTTAAGCCAAGAATTAGCAAAAGTCTTTATTAGCCGTATCTATTTAAATTATTTAAGTATTTAATTAAATCTTTATTATAGGCGCAGAAGAAGAAACACTATATTCAAGCTTTTCATTAAATTATAATAAGAAATTCATTTATTTTATGTTAAAATCTACAGATGGAGTGATGTATGTAATCTACCTTTCATAATAATTATTAAAATATTTCTTTAAAGGAAAAATTATTGAAGGGAATTAATTCATTTAAATAGGTTTAATTAATATTTATTATTAATTAATTACTTATGCTTCCCAAAAATAATATGTGTCAGTTTTTTTTATCTTAGCTTTTACTTCATATTCAATTGTTGTAGTAGTTTTTAAACCACTGCTTGGAAGAACATACATATATAATGTTAAAGTAGTCCATGACGTTGGTTTCGGAGCTTCATCTAGTCCTGTTATTTAAATTGTTAAGTCTCCAGTTATTGAAACAGGTAAAGATCTACCCATATAATCTAAATTTAAACATTCTAGGAATTTTTATATGCCTTAAACAGCTTTTATCTCTAGTAATTCAGCTTTTAATTCAAATATCTATTTATACGCTTCATGAGAAGATCCTAGACTTATTTATATTTGTAATAATACTTTTGTATTTTAATTATATATCTCAACTGTTGATCGGTTTATTACACTTTTTATTATTAATTAACTAGTTTTAGGTTTGAAAGTTGAAAAGTTGGGTTGATTTATAGTAAATTTTTAAATTTTTGTAGAATCTGTACTTTTATATTAAAAGAATTCGTATATTATCGTAGGAGGGAGTGTTTTTTCATAAAAATTTTATTAATTAGAAGTAGGATTTACCAAGTTTTAGACTTTTACAGAAAAATTATCTATACTACTAATTAAATTTGTTCTGGCTACTTATCCATAAAAACATTTAGTTTTAGGATTTTTCCATAATAAAGCATACTCATTATTAATTGTAGCACCTGATACCTAGAGTGATTCATAAAATACTTATAAATTATCTATTGAATTTAAAGGTTTTTTATCTTCTTTAATTAAGAAAAAACCATCATTTGCACATATTTTCACTTTATGCTTTTTGTCATTCATAATATTATCCTATAAAGGATTTAATGGAGTAGCCTAAGATAATAGGAATTTATTTGAATCTATTTGATAATTAAATTAAAATTAATCTGAATTTTATGTTTATAAATTAAAATTTGATATTTGATCACTTTTGTCAGCTGAATCTTAAATTTTAATTACATAGGGGAAAAATTATCTCAGTACTTGAGTTTCTTAATAAACATTTATAGCAGTTTAAGAAATTAAAATTAATTATGCAGTAAATGATAAGAATGGAACAGTAACTAAATCAGGTAGGATAAAATCATCAATTGATATTGATATTAATTTATTTGCAAATAAATTAACATTTCGTATTCTTATTATCAGATCTTTATCTTAATAATTAATTTAATCTCCTTCATAAGAGTATTAAATATGATTTTAGTGATTTTTAGAAGCTTTACTATTAATGCTATAAATAGAACATTCTTAAATTTGAGCAACAAAGCTATCTGTATACAACTAACATGGAATAATTTATCCTAAATTTTTATAAATATTAATTAAATATTTATTTTTTAAAATATAATTTCTTTTATAAGTTATTATTATTACCTTCATAAGCAGTAGCTCCAAATGCTTCTTATACATTAATTTGGTGGAATATTAATTCTAATAAATACAAGTCATCTATTTTTGTAGATAAAGTAAAAGCTTGTTGCGTTTGCAATTATATATACATAGATGTTTTATCTGATTTTAATTTAGAAGTCAAATAAAAATTTTATAATTTAATATAATTATTAATATTATTCATGTTATTAATGGTAATGTAGTTTTGAAAATATAAAATATCAATAGCTATATTATCAAAACCTTTAAATATAATTTTATAATCTTTTTTAATAAAAAATCCAGAATTAGTTAAGAATTTAACTTATAATTCATAATCAGTATCATTATTTAAAATGGCAGCCATTGTAGGATTGTCAGTAAAAATTTCAATTATTAAATCAGTTTCTTTATAAATTTAGCAATATTATATATTTATAGCATTTTGTATTTTTGAAATTTAAGTAAGTGTACATTAGCCATTCATAGTAGAAACATCAATAAGTGATGCTGGTTTAACTGGGACTGAAGGATTATCTAATAATGCATTTTCTAAAATTATTTTAAAACCTTTTAACATATTGAGTTAAGAATCTCTTATTAAAAATCTAAGCGGAGCATCTTCCAATACAGTTTTTAATTAAAATTTATTGTACTTAACATTTAAACCTGTAGTCTTATTATCATAATCTTGAATCATAGTATCTGGTGGAAATTTAATCTTAACATTTAAATTGTCTTATATATTATTTATATCATTTAATTAACCTAAAACTATTTTTTTAAAAAAAACCATTATTATTTTAAAAAAAAATATAAATAATACTTTTTCTTTCAGGAAAACTATCCAAACATACAATATCTAATGTAATTCTGAATTAATCTCCAAATAATGCATTAATTCCGAAAACAATTTTATTATTTTAATAATCACATTAAGTTTATAACTTTCCATTAATTCTGCAAACTAAAGAACAAGGTTTACTGTCAAATTATACATTATTAGCATCATTATACTTATCTAAAGCATCTTTTAAAGTAGGAATAAATTCTATATTCGTTATTGAATCTATAATAAAATCTTTTGCTGGAGCCAAAACATTTTCAATAATTAATGTCCCATAACCAGAACCTAAATTATCTTCTGTTTCCATATATCTATCGTCAATAATTTCAAATTTATCAAAAGGTTTTCCTGATGGTAAATTTGTATAAGTAGCACTGACTTTAACTGCAAATTTAGATTTTCCAACAAGGATTACAGAAGAAGGTTCTAAATCTCCATCCCAAGTGAATAATTCAATACATTCATTATCGAAATCAATTGAAGTTGATTAAGGTTATAGGGCATTACTTCTAGTTACTACTTAAATATTTTTAAAATCATAATTAGTTATTTTAGTAGTGTCAAAATATATATGTATAGCATTAAGTTTTATAAAACATTTTGTAACTTCAACATAGTCTAAAATACTATCCTAATAATTAGTACAATCAAAATTATTTACAATATATCCAGTTGCACTTACAGGTAATTTGATTGTGATTTTTTTAGCACCTTATAATTTAATCTTATTTATTTAGAAAATTACATTTTAATCAGTTTTTATAAGTGAAATATTAAGGCTAAAAATTTTTAGTTAAATATCTGTTTAATCTATATCTGTTGGAGGAGTATTGGCATCTTTCAAATATTTATATTGCATTAAATAACTTTGTTATTTTAAATTGATTAGAGCACTTGCCCATCCCATTATTTTTAGTTAATCTGCTGTATAAAGGATAGATTGTTTTTCGAAAACGAAAACATCTTTGAATTCAATGAAATTTGTAGCAATAGGACTTGTAAGTTAACAAACAAGCATTTTATTATTAATTAAGACATATATATTTCCGACTGAACAAGACGGAGATGCACTTGAAAGAGGTAGATAAGGCAAATTAAATTACACTACAAAATAATATTTTTCAATATTGCTAATTGAGGCTGATAAAGAGAATTTTAAAGTGATATTATTATCATATTTTGATGGATCAAAACTATCATTGTTATAGATTTTAGCAGATGATATTTCAACAACGAAATATGAAAACTCTAAAATACTCCAATTAGTTTTCGGCAATTTTCCTTTAGTTTAAGTATAAACAATGACAGGGATATACATTTAATATAATAATATATTAGGATTCTAGACATGAAGAAATAGCATTATTCTATCAGAAGTACTAATGTCTGCATTAAAAAAACATATAATTTTGCTTGCAATATTATTTGCTGAAAGTCCCCTTGATATTCTACATGTTGCGATTAAATTAGCTTTTCCTTAAACATCAGCTGGAATTTTGTTTAAATTCTCATAAGAAGAAAGACCTAAATCGTCATCAAAAACAGATGTACCATCTAATGATTTTGTATTTAATTCTATTATTAGGTAATCATAATCCACAGCAATTTTGACTTTGGGAGTAAAAGTAAATATTAATAAATTGGATTAACCTGATAAATTATTTGTAGAAATCAGTTCTAGAAGTGTAAATTCTTCAGGATATATTTCTATGTATTCAATATGGTAATTAGTTTAGGCTTTAGATGATATAATAACATTGAAAATGCCTGTATTGGAAGGCCAAAAGCTTGTTAAACCTGATAAAACGCCTGTAGTTTTATCCTATAAACCCAAAGTAATGACATAGTCTTTATTAGGAATTAGTAAATTGGTCTCTATTTCACATTTAATAGTTATGTCATTTGATAAATTAGGTGCAGCAATATCAGTTAAATAATTATTAAAGTTATAAAATAAAGGAATTGTAATATCTGGATTATCAACATTTTAAGCAAAACAAACGATACTTTCTCTATTTGCAAATAAAGATTTAAATCCTTAAATAGTTCCAGAAACTCTCTAAAATACGAAAGTAATATCTTATTCAAGATATTAAGAATTTACTTAAACTTTAAAAAAACCCTAATAATTAATTTTTAAAGGTTCTGATTGTTACAAAAATATATTTCCATCAATAAAGGAAGCAGGTTTTCCAATTGTAAAAATAGAATCAACCGGGCTCGATTTATCAATAATTTTTCCTTTTAAATTAATTTAACTATCATCTTAGTTTGCATAAGTAAAAACCTATACAGAAATCGGAGCTACAGTACTAGGAATGTCAATTTATCCAGTAATCTAAATATCATTTGATCCAGATATTTTTTTAAAACCTGTAATATACCACGAATAATCTTACTATATCGCACAACCTATTTCTCCATTTTAAGCAACATCTACTTAAGCTGCTGATAATAATTAACTACCACCTGATATGTGAGATTTGCAATTCGGATAAATCTTAAATGGTGTTGCATGTTTAAATCTAATTTCTATGGAACCTTCTGCAGGAATTTAATTAGCAATTTTGAATGATACTACTATGTCTACTTATTTCTTAGAAACTGGAACTTTAAAACTTGCATCTCCATAAGTAACCCATTGTGCCAAATCTATAGCAAGATTTGTAATCAATCCTTATGCTGCATCCCAGGCTGTTTTATTAATTACTTCTAAAACAACATTTGTCAATTTACCTTAACTCCAAATATATGATTAGAAGTTAATATTATCTATTTCTGATCTATCTGTTAATGCGAATAATTCAATATTTCCAGTAACTGTTGGAACCAAAGCGGCTTTTGCTTTTCTTACTACCCAGTTTGAATCTTCGAATACTATGCAATATTCAAAAGTTGTGCTTAATTTGCATTCTTCTAAATTACCTTTGTTTTCTTTGTAAGGTAAATTAAAATAGCCAACAGGTAATTCAGTTACATAGAAATCACCTTATATTAAGGCAATTTTCATTTGATGCACAATTTTTGAAGTATCTTTCTTAAATGTAGAGAGAAAAGTTTCTCCTACTGTGCCCACTATAGTACTTTCATCATTTATAGGAGAAAGAATACCAGGATTATCTATAAGATTAATGAAAACTTAGATATAGAAGAATTTAAGTATACTCGCTCTCCTTTAGAATCGATATTGTAAGAAGTAATTCTCAAATTAATATTTGCTCTTATTGCTTTGTTACTACTGTCTTTAGGAGTGGTTGGATTACAAACTTTCCCTACATAAATTTTAGTTTTTGTGCCTTTAGCTATTGAATTGAAATTAATAACCTCCAAAAATACAGGCTCACCTTAATATCGGCTTTCTACTAAAATGCATTTAAGCTCTTTTTTTTTTATTAATGTGAAGTTATCTGCATAATATGTATCTGATTTAGAAGAATAATCTTCTTTTTATTTTATTTCATCTGCAAACCAACAAGAAGCTCCTAATTTATCACTAGAATTACATTTTAAATCAGTATTAAAAGCAAATCCTTCATCATCTGATGTTGGGAATTCAAGTTACAATCTACCTCCCAGATCATATGCAGGAATGTCTTAGCTTACAGTAAATGAAAATATGAACATATTGTACTAACCTGGAGTTGAATGTGCCCATTGTACAGTGAAGTCAGTAAATACAGTAGCATATAAATACAGAAAGTGTGAGTTTGAATACTTAGTATCTGTACTTGAAATTAAAGGATTAGAAGGAATCTAATGGGAACTCTATATTTCATAGTAAGCTTGAGTAGAAGGTTAAGTAATGCCATTATATGGATTCGCATAACGAGTTGAAAATTCAACTTCATATTCTTGATTTGCATTTAAAGCATTACTATGAAATAAACTCATTTTTAAAGATCCTGAATTACTAGAACATGAACATTTGTTTATTATTAATAATTATTTATTTAATATTTAATCATCTAATTAGCAAATATCATAACCTCCATTTGGACCACATATAAAAGGATCAATAATATTGTTTACTATATTAAATATTAAAGCATATTTGATACTGTTTATTGCAACATTTGCTACTGTAAATTTAAAGTTAAAAGGCCCAATATATATTTTATTTGTTATTGTCCTTTCAGGATGCGTTCTTTTATACACTATTGGATTTAAAATTTAAAAGTCTTAAAATGCTTTATTTACAGTTATTTAAGCAGGTGTTGAATCATATTATATTTATTCGTAATTTACTAATGGTGATGGACTATGCAACATTACGCCTGAATTTAAAGCTGTTTTAAATTCGTAACCTAATTCTACTGTTACCAATGGCTTCAAGCAAATTAAAGTACTTGGCAATTATAAAGAAATTACAATTGTTACTAACGATGATTTAGCTATTGTCATTAAGTTAAATATTACTAACTTAGAATCACTGTCTGCTATATATCTTATTCCTTAATTATCTAACGCAGTGATTCCGGTAGTTGCAAAAAAGAAATTTGTTACTGTATTTAGCTTATGGCAATTAAATGTTAATGAAATATAGCCATTATCAGGTAAAGCTTCTTCTAATGTGAAAGATATTGTATTTTTAACTTAGTTTGACTTATTTATTGAAAAAAATAAAAATATTTAATCATTTTTTTATATATATATATTTTTCTTACTTAATATAGTTGTGTTGTTTCTTCAAGTTTAAATATTCCACCAGTCATTGTCATATAAGGATAAGTAATAGTACCTGAACCTATATTAACTAATTACTATTAAAACCATACATAAGAATTGATAGTGAACTAAGTATTATAAGCAGGATTAGTAATAAAATTTTCTATTATCTCTATTTTTGCAGTAGTTAATTAGGCAATATTAGGTGTAAAAACAATCCAATTGACCGGATAGTCATATTTCAAACATGTACCTCCAGTACAAGCAACAGGTCCAAATAACATTTATACTTTAGGCAATTCGATTATTACAGCATAATTTAAATCAAGATTGCTTTAAGGGAACGTATAAGTATATTTAATATCTTTTGTATTTAATCTTAGATTATTTTAAGTTGCAGTAATTACTTAAGGGCTTACTAAAATAAAATTATATATATATTTTATTTTATTTTTAAAAAAATACATGGTGTAAATTTTGTAACAACAAAAATTTATTTATTATCAATTTAGCAAATAGGAACTATTGGGTCTCTTTATCCAGGAGTTTCTTCAAGAATTTTAAAATTAATAATTGCAGGATAATCGACATTATTAGAAATTTTTATTTTAGGAATAGTTATTTTTATATATGATGTTTTAGAAATGAAATTAGTCTATAATAAATTAACTTACAAATAAGGATATTCGTTTAATGATTCTTTTTATTCTCTTATATTCAAATCACAATTACTAGCTTTTTATGTCAGATCTATATGTTCCCATATATTACCCTCAAGTTAACATGGATAATTTTTAATTAAATAATTATGCTTTGAAGTAAATCCTAGTGTTTTTTCTCCTTTTCTCCATTAATCGCCATCGGCTAAATTAGCTGCATTTCCCCAACCCAAATTAGTTTCCCAAGCAGATCCAATAAATTCTATTCTAATGATATAATTTCTATTTTCAGGTTTTCTTAATGTATAATCTTTAATAAAATCATTCAAATGATTATATTTCATTTAAATATTAGTAAACTATCCGGCACTATAAACTGTAGCTGATAAATCTGAAATTTACCCGGCTGGATTAGGAACGTCTTTTGCAGATCCATCATTAATAGCATCTGGTTTTGGAATAAATTCAGTAAAATATACTTCATCTGGAGGTTATCCTGGAGGAACTTCTTTGCCAGTAGAATCAAGTGTAAATATATTACCATTAAATTTCCACATATGTATATGAAACAAATATCTTTATACAAGGGGATTTAATTGAACTCCTTTAGGTTTTCCAGCAAAATTACCTTAAGTTGTCACCGTTATTGGAATTTCACTCTCCTTGAATGAATACGCTAAAGGTGTTAAATATATTAATGCTGTACGATCAGTTCTCGCCAATTCCCAATCTTTATCACAGTTTTCGCCATTTAAACCTCCTGAGTATTTATCAGCGTAAAAAAAGCAGACTAATTTTCCATATTAAGGCTCAGGCTTTAATATTTAAGGAAATATATCTATTCTAAATTTACCAAAGGTTCCCACATCAGTCTTTGGTAATTGCGTTTTCAAAAAAAGAGTTATTTCTAAAGGCCCTATTTCTCCCGCTCGTAGTGTTATGGGAGCCTAAACTGGATTCACACTAAACTTTTCAAGAACTCCGTAAGTTTAATTAATCATTATATCAACTGTATTCATGTCTACTACAGCATTTCTCAGAGTGTTATATGTTGCGATTGTTACTGGATATTAGTTTTCGTAATGAGGAGACTCTACTTCTACTGAGAGTACTAGTCTTTTTGTAGAATCTATTTTTTCAAAGTTTTCTATTCTATAGGCATTTGCTTCTGGAATTAAGTAACAATAAATCATTTCATTTTTTTTTTGTTCGAAACTATATTTATTTATTATATATTAATTAAAAAATAAATATTTACCCATTTACTATTGTACAATTTTTTGCATTTAATTTCCATTCATTTGTAAAATTTAAATAAAGTCTATCATTAGAACCTACAGGGTTAACTAAATTAATAAAGAATGAGTATAAAGATTTTGACCATTTAAAGCTATCAGAAGATATATAACTTATCTTCATTATTCCTGGCTCTATCTATATATTTCCTCCAAACTCTACTTTTTCTAAAACTAAAGAAGAATCTAATTCCAATACTTCAATTTTAAATCCTTACATGATTCCACTAAAATCAGGATTTATCATATTTATTACTCTTGCAATATTTATATCAGTAATATTTTTATTAACGCTTTAGCAGGTTATTGTTCTATAATTATGCGCAAGTATTGCTTTTGCCGTTTTTCCAAACTAACCTACTATATCACATCCTACTCCTAAGGAACGATATCCTTCTGGAAATGTAAATCTTAAACTGTTTCCTGGTCCATAACTATTTTATGTTCTAAATTAGAATTCCCATGACGACCCTTCACTAATACGATAGTTACTTATTCTGTATATTTAAGGATCCTAAATTATTACTTTTTTAAAAAAATAAATTTTTTGTTATATTATAAAATATTTTAATATTTATTAAAAATTACAAGGTGGTGGAGCGAATCCTACATAGCCAAATGTATCTGAATAATCTTGAGTTACTTCCAAATAAGTTGTCCTTATAGAAAATTATCCAGATTAATCTTTATATTAGGGATTAGTTATTTATCCTATTACAATCGTGAAGATATTCTTTAGTATATTCTAAACATCTGCTCTTACGATTCGATTATTTATAGTTACACAAGGCACTTATTAAAAATATTAATCATTTTCTTTTTTTATAGAGCATTCTGGTCTTTTTGGAATAGCGTTTGCTAAAAATTCAGAAGGGAAGGTAACTTCAATAAATGCATCTTTTTCAATTATTGTTTAGGGAACAAATTAAAACTAGTAATAAGTAGTTTCTTGTTTATTTGATGAATATGGAAAAATTGATTAACTAGAAACTTAAATCAATTAACCGCATATAAGTTAACGAAGTCTTTAAATAAATATTAAAAAAAAAAAAAAAATCATATTTTATAATAATTATTTTTTAATTTATATGTATAATAATATATATTTTAGAAAAAATTTAAATAAATTATTTAAAAATTATTATTTAAAAATAAAATCATATTTTATTTTATATTTAATTATAATATATCTATTTAATATATATAAACATAATAGTTTCATTGAAATTATCATCATTCTTTCATTTAATTAAATTACATAAATATATTAAAATTAAAAAAATTTATATAAAATTAAAACTTTAAAAAAAAAAAATACAAAATATACTTTTATATATAAAAGATTTTTATTATTAAAATGTTTTTAATGATTAAAAAAAATATAATTATGTGTAAAAGAAAAATTAGTTAATTAAAATCATTAGTAAATACAATAAAATACATGAAAAACAATTAAAACGACTAAGTACTAAAAATTAAAAACATATTTACCAAAAATATTTTTTTTCTTAATTTTATCATCCTTAAATTTTTATTATTTAATATGATTATTTCTTTAGTTTAATTAAGAATTTTAATTATTCATATTATTGAAATTATTACTCTAATCATTAATTTAGAATTCATCCATTCTTTCGCTTATTTTATTTATATTAAATACATTTAAATCGCTTTTTTATCCACTATTTAGTTTTATTGATTGAATTGATAAATCATCCTAGAATTAATCTTCAGAAAAAATCAGGGATGATGATTTATTAATTTTATTGCTAGAATTTTGTGAATTAATTCGTTCAGTATTATATTTGCTTACATTTTGTTCTTTTAAAGTTTAAATTCCTTATCCGTTTTATAAATAATTTTTGCTTACATAACAATGGATTGTTGATCTTTTTTTTTTAATTAATTAAGAATTACTTTATGATTACTTTTTTATACTTTATTTGGATTATTAACCATTATTTTCACAAATTTTATATGTAAAAGCATTTGCTGTATTAAAATTATAATCTGTATAACTTGTATTTGCTGAATGATGCTATTTATTATTCTATTAATCATATGTTTTAAATATTTTACCTTTTATATCTTTTTCAGTTATATTTGTATTTATCTTTAATACTTAATTATGTTGTCCATATTAATAATTATTGAAAAAATTCGAAAGATATATACAATCTTAGTTATAATAAATTATTATAATTTCAAATTATTCATTAAAATACTCTTTTATATTTCCAACTTTTGAAAAAGTATCCAAAATTAATTAAACGTCATAATCTAAAGGAAGATTATAAACTTTTATGGCAGTTTATATTTTTTCTTATATTATATCTAATTTTTATATACTGTTTTATTATTATTATAAAATCATTTATTTATATATATTTTCAATTTTTTTTTTTTATATAAAAAAAATATTTAGAAAATAATATTTGATAATTATTATTTAAAATAATGTATTTTTTTATAAGATTTTTTTAAAATATTTATTATTGTTTTTAGTGTTTTTTTTTTATAAATATTTATTAGTTTTAAATATATAAATAAACATCATATTTATACAATTTTGGATTTTTATATTAAACATAAGTTTATTTTTTAAATTTAATTTATTATTAATTTTTAAATCAATAGATAATTAAAATATTCGATAGAATAATTTATTATTTAATAAGGCATATAATCGAAAAAAATAAAAAAGTAAATTATTCAAAATTTTATTAAATTTAAATTTAAATAAATATAACTAAAAATATTTATTTTTTGCATTATAATTATATATTAATATAAAAATTTATCTTAAAGAAAAAAAAACATAAATTAATGACCTCTCCTTTCTAATCTTCTATAAGAGTTAATTAAGAAGAATCCCCAAACAAATAAAGAATAAGAATTTTAAGAGAAAAATGGGAAAACGCTGAACATAATTTAAATAAAGAAAAATAAGATAGAAGAAATATTTTGGATTAAAGAATTTTTAATTTGGAAGAAAGGCTAAATTAAGAACGTTTAGCAGACGATTAAAAATTTAATGTAATATATAATATTCCAATATATTATGCATATTATATTAATTAAGATATTAAAAGATGAGGTTATGAAATTGTAATATACATTTGAAGAATTAAAAAATAATAAATAAGTAAGTATAATTTTTTTTACATTTTATTATTTATTTCTAATAATGAAGGATTCAAATTAGGAAAAATAAAAGGAAACAAAAATACTGAACGAAAATTTATAAAATTTATTTTGAAGAAGAAAAATTTGTATTATATTTCGAAATTCGCATTAATTATATTTTTATTTTTCAAAAAAATTAAAAAAAGTCAAAAAAAACATTTGAAAATAACATTTTTAAACAAATAGATGAGAAATTTTATAATATGAATATAAACCTTAACAAAAATAATAAATCATATGAAGAAAATTCAGATAATAAAATAAAAGAAGTTAATTAAATAATTAATTTTATTAAACAATAAATAGATTAGGATAAAAAAAAAGGTAAAGCAATATAAAATAACAATATAATAAAAAGTTAAATTTTATTTCGAATTTTTAGAGAAGATTAAACTAATATTTTAACTGAAGAAATTGAAAATTAACTTAATTAGTTTCATGATGTTTTATTAGTAGAAAAAAAAGTAATTTAAAAAATTAATATAAAAGTTCTAAATTATTCATTTTATTTAAACTAAAAATAAAAAAAGACAAGAGAAGAGACATAAAGCAAAATGTATAGAATGATTGAAGATATACATGAAAAAATTTAAGAAGAGCTTTAGGTAATAATTTTATAATTTAAAAATAAATTTATTTATTTAACAAAAATCAAAGACAGAAAGATAATAAAGAGAAAGTACAACTGATTCTTTAATTAAATTATTAGAAGAAACATGTTAAAAAATTGATAAAGGTTTTAAATGAAAAATAATAAAATAAAAAATTTATATAAAAATAAATATTAATATAATTTAAAAAAAAAAAAATATTTTACTTATGTAATAGTATATATTAAAATAAAATTTTTAAAAGCAAATTAATTTTTTTTTTTTTTCATTAAAATATTTAAAATATGTTTTTCTTTTTTTCTAATCCTTCCTTTTTTCTTTAAACAACCATTTTTTTTGCTTAACTATATTTATGTCTAAAATAATCCCTTTCTTATGTAATTTAAGAAAACAATTAATTTTTCTAATCAAAATTTTATGTCTATATTTTAAGTTCATTTTTTAAATAATAATTTTCTTCAATTAATTATAATTTTTCATTTACAAAATAGCTTTCAACTTTTTTACAGTGTGTTTTGAAAGTATTTAACTCTTAAATTAAATTTGCTACTTTTTCATTATTCATTAACTCCTTTCTATTATCTTATAATTATTTTAGAAGTTCTATCATTTATGTTTCTAGTTTTTTATTATGGGCATCTAAAGAGTTATTTTATAATTAAAGCTTAAAGTTTATGCTCTTTAATTATTAATTCTCTTCTTTAAATTTCTATATTGTATCTTAAACATGTATTTATTTTGATTTTAATTAAGGTGTTTATATCTTTTCAGTTTTCTCTTCCTCTTCTTCATCCCAATTAAAATCTTCATCTCTAAAATCTTTAGCTAAATTAACTAAAGATATTGTATTAGATTATTATATTTATTATTAAGTATTATTATTTATATTATTTTTTTATAATTGAATTTAGTCAATAGTTTCTTTTTATATTTAATTTTCTTTTTATAATAAATCAATTTATTATTTTTATTATTTTAAATTCCGTTTTAATTTTTATTCATTTTCATTATTTTATTAATTTTCTAATTCTAGTTATTTATTTTTCCTTATTATTTACATAATTTTTTATTATTGAAGTTCTATTTAATTTTGTTTTTCTTAAACTTTTCTTTAAACTTCTTCTATTTATTATTTTAATTTTGCTTAATATTAATTTAATTAACTTATTTTGATATTTAAGTTATTAATTATTTGATTTTTTTAATTAATTTCATTCTCAAATTATTCCTTTTATAAATTTAATTACTTTTCTATTTGCTTTATCTTATCACTTTTGTTTTTATTTTATTCTTCAGCTTCAGTAAGTTAAAATTTAATTAATTCTTCTTCAATATTACAACAATATTTTTCATACAATTAGTTTTCTAATTATTATATTTTTTATTCATATTCTTTATTGTCTAATCTTCCTTATTAAAAGCTTATTAAAACCTATTATCGAATTCGAAATTTTATTAATCTATTTATTATTTATAATTTTCTAAACTTATTTCTAACTCATTTACTTTTTCATTTAGGAATATTATATTATTCTCCTTGTCCACAATAGTATCTACAGCTGTTGTTTTTAATTATTCTATTTCTTTTTCAAGAGCTTCATTTTATTTTAGAATTTCCATAATGTTTACAATGTTCATTGAATGCTTTTCTTCTAATAATTACTAATTTTCTTATTCTAATAGACATATTTTAACTAATAATTATTATTCCTATTATTATTTTAAATTTAGTCCCATCTCTACTTAACTTAATTATCTTTCTAATTCATTTACTAATTGGTTTGTTTTGAATTCTTATAATTTCTATGATAATGTTTCTTCTAAAATTTATACTTTTTATTTTTAATTGTCTAATTCACTATTAAACTATAATAATAATAATAAAACAATTTTTTGCTTTTAAATAATTTATAATACTTCTATTTCTTTTTTCCTAAATTATAATTCCATGTATCTAATTTTTTTATTAATTTCATCCACTTCTGCTTGTTTTTTTTAAAGCTATATTGAAAGCTGAGTTATATTTTTTTAACATAAAAAAATATTTAAAATTAATAACTATAAATTAAAAAAAAATATATTATTTTTACATTATAGTCTTAATCTTAATCATCAATATCAGAATTCAATTATTAGCTATTATTCATTTTTTTTTATATATTGATTAAAATTTTATTAATTTTTATTTTTAAGTAAAATTTTATTTTTTTAATTATCTTTAACTAATTTACCATATTAAAAATTAAAATAGATTAAAATTTTATAAAAAAAATATTATGCTAATGATAAAAATATATATATAATATTTTAGTGTATATTAAAAAATAATTATGTTTGGTTAAAATTATTATTTAAATATATAAATTATCAAATTTATAAATATCATCTTGGTAATAATACTAATTAGAGTAATAAGTGACTTATGAATTTTGTATAAATATAGGCTATCAATCTTAAAAAGAATAAAAAGGTATTAAATCTATAAATTATAAATAATTTAAATTTTTTATTAAAAAATAATATTTTACTCATCAAAATAGCTCAAAATAATTTAAATAGACATTCCAACTATTGTAGCCCTTGAAAAAATATTCATTAAAGTCAGTTATTTTTATATTGTGGATAAAAATCCAATTGAATAATAAAATATACTGTAAAATACATTAACTATATATATTTTAATTAATAATTATGTAAAATATTTATTTAATTTACTTATGAAAAATGTTATAAATAAATTTATAAAGTTAATCAAAATTTAGATCATCATAAATAATTTATAACTACGTTTTTGATTTTATATTAAATAAAAAAAAACTTATATTAATAAAAAAAAAAAACGTTCTCAATTGTATTTGCTCTTTAAGTAAAGTTTATAATCAAAAAAATAGATTCAACTAAAAACTAAAAAATCAAAAATATTATAAAGCTTAAGTTATGTTTTGTATACAAATCTATTATTTCATCAACAAATAAAGGCAGTTATATATAATTTATAAAATAAGGTTAATTTATTTGAGAAAATAAAGGTAAAAAACTTAATCTTAAGGAATACTCAATAAGCTATTATTTGTTATATTAAGCTATAAATTTTCATTAAAATCAGAACCGTAATTTTAAGGTTCGCCATCAATTTTTTTACTATGAATTTAATATATTTTAGCTATTTAAAATGAAATGAAAATATTTATATTAATTAATTTATTTTCTTAAATATATATATATATTTACTTATTTGATATGACCCTGTTGGATTTATCATTATTCCTCCATAAGATCTAGATAGTTAAGAAATGGAGCTAGATATTCTTTAAGAAGAATCAAAAGATTAACGTGAACCTTAAAAATTATTTATTATTGATTGTTATTATTCTTCTTAATACATAATATAATTAATTTATTTTATTTTAAATAATAATATTTATAATTTATATTAATAAATATTAATATATATAATTTTAATATAAAATAGTGTATTTAAAACAGTAGAAAAATATTATTTTTAAGTATTTTTGTTTCTAAAAAAAATAATAATATATGTCTTCCCTAATAAAGGAAAAATATAATTATTAATATTATTTAAATTCTTAATAGAGTCAATAATTACTGATTATAAAGAGTGTCGTTTTGGAAATGCGATAATTATATATTGCTTTTAGAAACTTTTATAATCTATAATAATATAATTTTTTATTATTTTATTTAAAAAGTTTATATTGAATTATATAAAAAGTAATTTTATTTATTTTTAAAAAAATACATAAAACTTATATTTTTTTAAATTTTAGTTTTTTTAGTTAATTTTTTTGAGAGAAAATAAATAACTAAAAACTATTTGTAATAAAAAAAAAAATCAATTTTTATAATGATGAAATATATATAATAAATGTATTATTCTAATTAATATAGAATATTTCATAAATTCAGTAAAAAATAATTCATTTGATAAATTATAATTTATACAAAATTTTGAAATATATTTTTTTGAGGATTAAATTAAATATTACTATTATAAATCCATTTATTTTGATAATAATGTATATTAAATTTTTTCACTTTCTTAAAAGTCTAATATAAAATAGATAGTTATTTTATTTAGGTAAAATCGTATGATATATAAAAATAAATATATAATAAAAAAAAAAAAATTAGATATATATATAGATATATAAAGATATATAAATTTATATATATATAGATATATATATATATATATATATATATATAATTAAATCAATATATATTTATATATTTTTTATAGAAATTGCTTATATCATTTAATTTTTATTTAATTTTCCGTAATCTTAATTTTTTTCAATATAGTAATTAATAATAAATAAAAAGAAATTATTTTGCGAATCAATATATTTCAAAAAAATTTTCTTAAATATTTTAATTTTAATAATTTTAATAAAATTTTTTAATAAATAATTATCTTTAGACTTTATATTACAAAAATATTTTTATAAAATTAAAAAATTTAAATTAAAAATATTTCATTTTTTCAAATGAAATATAAACCTGCTTATATTTAAAACTTATAATGTATGTTTTACTAAAAAATATTATTTTCATAAATTTTAAATTAAGAAAGAAGATTTAAAAAATTAATAACTGAATATATTTTGATTTTGATTTTCTGTTAGTATGGATTTTATTTTAAACATAATAATTTTATTATTTAGCTATCTATATATATATATATATATATGTATTATTTATTCAGATAATTAATTTTGATTCTATTACATTCTAAGGTATAATTTTTGTATCTAAAAATTCAGTTTTTGTCATATCTTTAGTTACAGGTTTTTTATTTTTATTATTTTAATATTAGTCATATTCTAAATTATAATTTCTTTAATCATTTTATATTTTATTATCAATAAAATCTAGCTTTTATTTATATTTTAAATTAATTAAAATCATAATTAATATAATTTTACATTTTTTATTAAATTTTAATTATTATTTGATATATCATTACTACTTTTTTTTAAGAATTAATACTACTATAGTTATTATCCTTAATTTCATAAAATTTCTATTCATGTGTTTATTGACTTTATATTTTAATTAATTTTTTTTTATATATATATATAAATTTATAGATACAATCTTTTTAATTAATTTATATATATAATTTTAAACTTTTAGTTATTATATCCTTCTTTTATGTTATCCGATATATTTTAATATTTTTTAAGATTTTATACTTCTTATTTTAAAGTTTAATTTTATTTTAATATTTCTTCAATTATTTTATTTTGATCTTTATAATCTTTCTTTCTTTTATTTAATAATTAATATAATTATTAGACTTCTTAATTTTTATTATTTAATTATTATTCAGTATTTAACAATTAATTTTTAAGCATTTATTATTCACTTATTTATTTTAATGCTGTTTCTACATGACTTAAAACTGAGTTCTCTTTAATTTCATCGTGTGATTAAAAGTCTCTTATTTATTCATTTTGAAACTTCTATTATAATAATAAATCACTAGTCTAAAAATATTTAAATATATTAAATATATATGAAATTGTTTCTTTATTTATTTTTACTTATTTTTAATATTAATCATAATTTTTAATCTTTTTTTTTGATTATAATTAAAAATAATTTAAATATAATTTTATATATTTTACTTATTATAGCTTTTGGAATTTAATAATTATTTAATTCATTAATTTTTCATTATCTTTTTCTTATTTTGATTTCATCTGATATTAAATTCTTTCCTAAAAATAGAAATTTATTAAGATAAATTTTATTAAATATTTTAAAATATACCATATCTTATTCATATCTTTAAGTTAATTATAAAATTTCATTACTAAGAAAAGTATTATCAGATAATAATTTCTAAAAAATAAAGTAAAGAAAAGTAAAATATATATATATATATATATATATATATATATATATATATATATATACATTTTTTTCTTCTTTTAATTATTCAATAAGCATTTAATTTTCAATATTTCTTTAATTATTTACTTTTATTTAATCATTTTAATTACTCAATTTATTTATCTATTAATTAAGTTCTTATATTTATTCATCTTTTGCTTTGTCTTTCTTTTAATTATTTAATATTTAATCAATTTAGTTTTAGTATGTTTTAATTTATTATTATTATTCTAAATTATTTATTTTTAATTAGTTTATTTGATTTTATAAAGATAATTCGTTTTTTTAATTTAAATTTAATAATTTAGTTTTTTCCTCATCTAATTATTTTAATTGCTATACTTAATGTTACAAATCAGAAATTTGTTATAGTTATTATCTTATTTTGTTTTCATAGATATCTTTATCTTCTTTATTTATTTAATTTTATTAATCATGTTCTTTATTTTTACTATAATGCATTTGCGATTTTTAACAACTACTACAATTACTAAAAGAATCATTTTTTTATTAAAAATATTTAGTCTTTTTGGTAGAAATTTATGGTCCTTCATATGTTTTATATCTTTCTGTTTATTTTTATTAATATATTTTGTTAATATTAGGTTGATCTTTATCTAAAATATTATTACTATGTAAATTTTTTGCCTTTAAATTATATTAGTTTTTTATTTATAAATTTCTAACTCATTTTTTTTTATACATCACATGATTTATGAATATTAAATATAGGGCTATTTCTGTATGTTTTACCTTAATTGACAACTCTATTTTATGAATTTTTTTAAGAAGTTTTTTATAGTATATTTAATGAATCATTTTTGTTTGTATTTAAATGGGTAATTTTGTTTTTATAATTTATATTATTTTTTGGATTTAATAAATTTATATGAGGATTTTAATCTGGCGTTGATTTTTTTACAATATAAGTTTTTGGAAACTATTTTTCTTAATAGTAAATATCGATTGATTATTTATTAATAATATTTTTTTTCATTTATAAAAATTAAATAAATATATAATAATATTTTTTTTTTTTTAAATATATTAGATGTTTTTTAATATATAAAATATACATTTATTTATTATTGTTTTTTATGTTATTAAATAAATATTTTATATATAATTTTTTTATTATTAAATAAAAAAAAAATTAACATAAATATATCAAATTCAAGGATTGTAAGAATTAATAACATCTAATTGGAGAATACGAGACTTTTCACTATTCTAAAATTATTGCTAATATTTATCTTTCCAATTGACTTTATGCTTATATAATCTAACAAAATAAATAAAGTATTCAATATAGAATTTCTTTTAGATTTCATCTTCATTTTCATCTTCAAAAATAGTCAAAAATTAATTAAAAATATAATTAAGTATTTCTTGAGAAGCTCCTGCATTAATAACACACTTTCTCATAAAAAGCCATAATTAATTAGTTCTGAAATCTTGAGAAGAATCATTTATGTTATTAAAAATAACTTCTATAATTTAAATAGGTTTAATAAATTCATTATTAATAAAAATCTATAAATAAATATTTAGATGAAATTCACTATTTTACCAAAAACTTAATAATGTATTAATAATATATTTATATAGTTATTAATTTTATTATCCTAAAGATTTCAATAATTATTAATAACGTTAATATAAAATTTTCAAATGAGTAAAAGTTTCACAAGATCTAAAAAAGAGACATTCAAGGAAAACTTTAAGAATTTCAGGTTAATTAGGAAATCCATTAAGAAAGTCTAAGAGTTCTTATGATGTTTTTTTTTGAACTATTTTTTCCATTATTTTCTAATAAATATCTTTATCTGAATATTACAATTTAATAATTTCTTTTATAGGTTAAGTATATAAGAATTATTTAAATTAAGCATATTCATTAAAATATTCTTCTATTTTAGAAGGATTGTTCATATAAGAGATTTTTTTAAAGACATTTTTGAGAAAATTGGTTTGTTTTTCACCATTAACGGATATTCTGTTCCAAAAAAATTCAAAAGAGACATTTGTTAAGTAATGACTAATAAAATCGGCTAAGGCTTCGATCGTATCAACAGTTAAATTGTTTAGATTCTCATATTAAAAAACAAAGGCTTAAAAAACAATTTTCTAAACAAGGTCTTTTTCTTAAAAGTAAAGTGAGATTATTAATGAGCAATAAAATATGTTTTCTATATCTTTTTTAGGGGGGGAACGAAGGGATTCATTGAATAAAATATCTACAAAAAATGCGTAGACTTCTTCCTTTTTTTCTAGAATTTTACTTACTATTTCTATTTATTGTAATAAAGTCTTCTTTTAATGTGAAAAAAGCCCTATTGTTTATTAAATGTTTTCATATAATAGTAAATTTTCGCTTGTAATTTAGATTTAATATTTGTCTTCGTCATCATCTTCTTCTTATTCTTCAGTTTTTAAGATAGAACTCATAAATAAGGGTGATTAATATACACAATTTTATTCGTTTTTTTGATTAAAATCAAGATTAAGTTCCACTTCGGGCCATTCTATTTTCTTTAATTAAGTCACAAAGAGCTTATAGGCCTTCAAAGTGTTAATGTTTTTGGAATTTTCAATGTCTTTAACTAAATAACGATGTTAAATAGAAAGAAAATCGAAATTTTTTAATTTATTTTTGTTAAAAATTGAAATATATTAAAGGTTTCTATTTTGCATTCTCTTATTAATTTCATGAATAAAAGTATTAAATTCTTATTCTATTTTCTATTTAAGAGTGTTTTAGACATAAGGAAGTGTTCCAATAATAATACTTAAATAATAATCACAAGATTCTTAGTGAGATTAAAGAAGAATTTATGATAATAATTTTAGAAAATTAAAAGAATTTATTATTCCTATATTCATTAATTCTCCTAAAAATATTAAAATATTTTTACTAGCTATCCTCTCACCTTAATTTAATGATTTTTGAAATTTTTCAAGTATTTATTTTAGGATTTCTTAAAATATTTCCTTATTATTCTAAAGAATTAAACTTAACACTGTGGCATATATTGATTGCTTAAAGCTTAGTAAAGATATTGAATCTACAAAATAATTTATTAGTATTTCTTTTTGTTCATATTTTTTCTAGTTTTAAGAATATTCGATTATTAAATCCTGGAGCTTTTGTATGTTTTTTTGAAAGTTTTCTGGTATGTCTTCACATACTCTAACTACTAAAATTCTTATGCGATCTTGCTCTGGTAAAGATACTTTTTTTGATTATTCCTCGATTTATATTTTATCATTTTCACTATCTTAAATATTTTCGTTCATATTTTTATAGGCTTCTTTTATTTAGTATAGATATTTCTAAATAATATTTATGTATTTTATTATTATTATTTTTTTAAAAAAAATAAAATTATGACAGATTATATATAGTTAATTTTTTTTATTTTTTTTTCCCTTTTAAATAATAATATTTTAATACATATTATATATATTTTTTTAAAAAAATGAATAATTTTGATTAATTAAAAGAATTTAGAGTTTTTAAATTTGCATAAACTGGGTTCAATGTTTCAAGAAGATTGGTTAAAAGAGCAGGAGTATTAAATTTATTATTTTTTGGAACAATCACACTTATGTTGATGGATTAGTAAAATATATTATACTAACATATTTAATAAATTTAACAAATAAAAGTAATTATTAAAAAATGTATGTTTTGCCAAGATATACATATACATTACCTTGGTACTAATAAGCTAAATAAACAAGAAGAATATTTGAATATCTATGATATGAATTAATATTAGTATATTAATAGTTTTATTTTATTAAGATTTAAGATAATTATTTTACAAAATAAAAAAATAGAAAGATGTTATTTTTTATTTTTTATTAAAATTAAATAAATAAATATTTTCTTATAAAAAAATTAAAATAATAAAAAAAAAAAAATAATTAAATAAAATCATTTTTTTAGTTTTTTAATAAAAATAAATTAAAAATTTGTAATAAACTTAATATTTAATTAAATAAAAATAATATTTGATTAAATATAATTATTTATATAGATTCAAACTTAAATAAATCATTATTAATTTATTAATAATTTTTATATGTTTTTGAAATATACAAAAATATAAATACATAATTATATATATAAAAAAAATTAATTTAAATAATAATGATTTCTTTTTAAAAATGAAAATAATATTTAGTTGAAATAAAAAAAAAAATAGAAACATATTATATAATTAATTAAACATTTGTTAATTTATTACAAAAAATATATAATTTCAATTAAATTTTATAAATTCTTTTAAAAAAAAATTTTAATTATTGTATTTTTATTAAAAACTAGTATAAGTATTATTTTTGACATTTTATAAAGTATTTTATTATATTATTATTTTATTTTATATTTTTTATAATTAATTTTAATTAAAAACTAAATTTTATTATTATAATTATTATAATTATTATTATTATTATTATTATTATTATTATTATTATTATTATTTTTATTATTATTATTTTTATTATTTTTGTTAATTTTTAAACTTTAATTATTTTTTTTAATTTTTTTTTTATTATTTTTTTCTTTTAATTCTAAGCTATTTTTATTATTTATATATATTTCTTCCTTTTTTTTATAAAATAATATAAATTTACTATAATATTTTTTTTTAACTTTTGCATCTATCTTATTTTATTATAATTCTTTATTTTAATTGTATTAATTAGAAATTAAAACATTACATATATAATCTTAACTATTTATTTCCTAATTTTAACTTTCTGTGCTTTCATTTATATTATTTATATATTAACTATCTACTTCTGATATTCGATATAATTATTATCTAATTTTCTAATTATCATTATTTTCATCTTTTTATTCATCTTTGCTATTTTTATATATGTTTTCAATTTCTTTTTTTTACATTTTTTAGATTAAATATAATTTTTTTTAAAAAAAAAACTTTAAGAATATAATTAATTAGATTATTATGGTTATTAATGATATATATTTTATTTTTATTATTGAATATCATTTTACAAATCTTCAATAATTTTATTCAATTAATTAATAATTAAATCTTTCTCCTAATTTCTTGCATTTAACTCATTTATTTGATTTTAAATTATAAATATTTATTTTTATTATTTACCAGTATTTTTATTTTTTTAATCACTTGAATTTTTTTTATTATTATTTTCTTCTTTTTTTTATTCACTTAATGTTTTTGAATTATTATTCAAGTTTTTTTTTAAAAAAACCAAACTTTTTATATTTTTTATTACCATTTATTTATTAAATTATTTGAAAGGGTTATATTTTTGATATTTTTTTACAAATTTTATTTTGTACTAAAATTATTTTCCTTTTAATGCTTTTTAGTCATTTATTATAAACAAGAATTTTTATTTTACTTATAATTTTAATTTGTTTAATATATATTATTAGATGTTTAATTTTAGGAAGTCAAAAGGCTATTATTATTAGCTTTTTCTTATTTTATTTTTTGCTGATTTATTTTATATTTAGGACTACAATTCAAAGGAGCTTATTGCATAGGACTTATTTTAAAACTATTTTTTAATTATTTTTTAAAAATAATATTAATAATTATTACTTTCTTTCTTAAACTTAACTATAATTTTTAATATCATTAGAAAAATTGTCCTGATTTTTATTTATTATTTAATTTAAAAAATCTAAATTCTTGTCAATACAAGGAGTTTTTAAATCTATTAGAATATTTTATTTGTTATAATTTCCTTACTTCATTTCTTATAATTGTTTATTTAAAGTGTCTATTTTTTTCATAAAATTACTGTTTTGTTTATATTATAAAGGGGCTTCCTATGATAAGGACATATTACGTTTTTAAAATAAAGAAGATTTGTTACTATATTTAAATAATTCATTACTAAATCTTCTTTGCATATTCATGTTTTAATTGCTTTTTGTTTATAATATTTTTTTATTTTCTATTGGATTGTCTTTTTAGTATATTTGAGTACTAATACATTGTGAATTATTTAAATTTGGCTTTTTTATCGAGGATTGTATAAAATAAGATGTTAATTGTTATTTCAATGATTTATAGCTTGAAATTTATTAGGACTTTTTAATATTTGGAGTTGATTAGTTACATTTATTATGGTTGTTATTGTATTATAAATTTAGATTTTGATATTAAGATTCTAATTATTATTTTTTATTTTGCTTTTTCATATTGTACGATGTATTTAACTATTTTTTATTTTATATATCCAAATAACTCATTTTTTAAATAAATAAATATATATATATATATATATATATTATAATTAATTTTTGTTTATATAATAAAAATGTAAATTTATAAGTTTTAACACAAAAAAGCATATACATATACATATACATATATATATATATATATATATATATATATATATATATTCATATCATTAAAATATAAAAATCTATATAAAATTTTTTTATTTAAAAATTAATATAAATTTAAAATACAAAATACAAAATTTGTTATCTCATAAATTTAATAATAAAATTTTTAGAATGTATAACTATAATATATTATTTTTTTAATTATTGAATATATTTTCAAATTCTTTTTTACTAATTTTAATAAAGAAAATTTAAATTTATATTAAATTATTTGTTTTTGTAGTTTTTTTGTTATTTAATATCTAATTATTTCTATTTAAACTATTTTTATTAATTTTCATCATTTATTTGTATTTAATTAATATGTTAAATATTTTCTTAAATATAATTTATTTCTTCTTTTAAATATCTAGCCTATTATTTAATAATTAAATTTGATATAACACAAGAAATAAATTTTATTATAATACTTATTCTTGTTATTCTTAAATGTTTTTTTAAGTTTAATGAATTTCATTTTAAATTTTATATATTTTATTTTATTATTCTTTCATTTATTAATCTGTATTTTAAATAATTTTTTAATTATCATTTACCTTAATTATTTTTTTAAAAATAAAATAAAGTAACATTTTATATATAATAATGATAAATTAATAATAAATACATTTTGAAGCTCTATAATTTTTCTATTTAGACAATCATTTAATAAATTAACATCTTCTTACGTAATAACTTCGCAATATTATATTTTTCAAGATCCTCTTACATTATATTTAATTGATCATTTTAAAATTAGATTTATTAAATAATAAAATTTAAATGAGGTAGAATTATACTATTTACATGATTAGTATTTTTAGCAATTTAAATTTCTAATTTTTTTGTAGTTTCAATATTATTAATTATTTTTTATATTTTTTACTTTTTATTTTAAAAATATTTTTTTTTTTTTTATTAAAAAAAAATTACTTTTTATTGTCCATTTATAATATCCTTTATTTATTCCTTATGATCTTTTTATAAATTTTAAAAAGTTTCATTTCCATATTCTTCTTAAATTTAATTATAATAAAACTCTTTTTATTTAAAAATTTAATTAAATAAAGTCTCTACTTAATTATCAAGCCAAGCTTAATATTTATTCTCTAATTAAATTTTATTTTCGTTTAGAATTTGGAGCTTGTTTTATTATTCGATTATTAATTATTCTATAATATTTATCTTTGCTTCTTATTTAGGTTTATTTTAGTAGTTTTTAATTAATTGATCTATTTATTTAATTTTAGAATTGACTTAATTTAATTAAGTAATATATTAGTATTCATATTTATTTTATTCAAATGTTTATTCATAATCTTCAATTTAAGCTAATAACTCAGCCCTTTAAATTAATTTAGTATTCAAATCTTCTTTAATAAATGATTTAGTTTCTAAATATAGATTTTTTTGGTTTTTTATTTATTAAATATTCTCTAAAAATTGTTCTTACTAAAATGATAATTCTTCAAATAATTTTAATAATTTTTAGTTTTTTAAATTAAATTCTTCATATAAAATATTTTATTTTTATTTATTTTAAAATTATTATATTTCAGAATTTTATTTTAAACTTATTTTTTGTTTTAAATTAAAAATAATTAATAATAATAATAATATTTACCTTTCAAATTTATTCGTAATTGATTGTAATAAAATTTAATTTGTTTATAAAATTTCTTATAAATTTTATAATTTAGATGCTTCTTTTTACTAATTCTCATTTATTTTTTCTAAAACCTAATTGATTTCATTTATTTTAATAATCTAAGAATTTTTTTTTATTTAATTCATTCTTTTTTTAAAAGAAAAAATTCATTTGATTTTTTTTTTTTTTTTAAATAACAAAAAAAAAACGAAAATAAATATTTACTGAGATTCATTATTAAAATCACTTTAACATTTTATAAATTCACTAATTTATTTAGATTATTAATTTTATAATTAATTAGATTTATTTTAAATGTATTATTCATTTTTTTCATCTTATTAATATCTGGAAGTTTTTAATTAAAAATATTAATTATTTTCACATAACTATTATTATTAATAAATGTTATTTTAAGAATTTCTCTATCTAGCTGTTTAAGTATAGTCAAAAAAATAATTAAACGACGAATTTTAATTAATTTTTTTATCAGTAAATTACTATTCTTTATAGAACTAATTTTTATAATTTGACATATTATTAATTAAAATTTAAAGTAATAAAAAATAAAAATTTAATAATATTTTTTTTTTTTTTTTTAATAAAATAAAATAAATAAATATTAAAAAATTTTAAATTTCAAATTTTTAAAATATTTATCATTCATTTAATTATAATCCATTATAATATTCCAAAACAACTTTTCTAATAAATTTCTAATCAGTTTTTCTACCCAAAAGAATCGAAGATTATAAAATAGCTTAAGTACAAATCATATCAATTCCATAAATAATATTTTAGCATCCCATATCTATAGCCTATTTTATCAACCAAGTTTCTTTCGGAATATAAGAAACATCAAAAATACAACTTTTTTCTTAAATAAAACTTTTTGGAAGTTCCATATTTGAAATACCAGGAATAGAACTTACTATAAGTGAAAAAAAAATGCCTTTTTCTTTAATAAACAGGTCTATTTCTTCCAAAGATGTACTTTTGTAGAAATAAAGGTCTTCTTTTATTTCGTTTGGACTTCTACTGTATAATATAGTCTAAATTTTAAGATTTTTTAAACAATAAAGAACTGTTTTTGATGTTCCACCAGCTCCTACTAGTAGAGCAAAAGGTTTTTTAGGAAAATGAATTGCTTTTTTTTTCAATAAGCGATAAACTCCATCATAATCACTGTTAAAACCTACAATTTTACCTGAATTAGTTTATAGAATAGTATTAATAACAGGCTAAGAAGGATTAATTTTAACGGCTTTTCCATAAACAAAATCTACATAATGATTAATATCTTATTTAAAAGGCATAGTGACTATCCCTGCATTAAAATCTGGAGATTTAATGTATTTTTGAATTTCAGAAAAATGCTAGACTTCTACTCTTTCTATTTAATAGAACTCTAAGTTGTATTTTTGGAATAAAGAGGAATATAAATGAGGAGTTGGACTCAATTTAATTGAATTTCCAAAAATATAAAATTTTTTAGGAAAAATGTTCAAAGCTTATTTAATTTGGAAAATTTCACTTTTTTACATTTGGCCTTATCCAGTTGGATCGCTTAGATTTTAGTCAAATACTGGAGTCAAATTTTGGTTAAAAACGCGAGTTATTTTGCCTTTTTCACCTTATATAAAACAAATATAAGGAGGTTTTAATATATTTATTATTTTATGGAAATCTTATAATTAAGTATTTGGATTTAAAACTATTTTTTTAGGAAAATCTGGGAAGTATTAATTTAAGAATTATATGTGTTTTTGAAGATTTTCGTTATTTTCAGTTTGGTAATGTGAAGAAAAAATGGGAATTTAATTATTGAATAAAATTTATGAGTTTTAGTCAATTATTAGATCTAATTCTATGTCTATGTAGTCAAAAAGGGAACTATTTTACATTTTTTTAATTGTTTCGATATATTTTGACGTTTATGTGAAAAAACCGCCTTCAGAAATAGTCCTAAGGGTAAAAATTAAGTGAATTTTGGAAGGATTTTAGTGCAAGAATTTAAAAAAGGTAATATTGGCTAAAAATTCTTCTATTTTTTAGGAATTTTCAAGATTTTTTTCGAAAAAAAGGTCTGCTCGAATTTCTAGAAAAGTATAATTTTTAAAAATTTATGTTCTTTTTTCTTCATTTAAATTAAGTATATCTTCATAAAATAAACATAGAAAAGTTGTATTATTTCCAAAAGTGATATATTTGAGAATTTATTTATTTTATTTTTACTTAAAAATTTAATTGAAGACTTTTTGGGATTTTTTAAGGCATATTTCATATGGTAAAGTTAATTTTTTTCCTGAATAAAGTTCATATAGATGTTTTCTTTGATTCAAATCATACCAAAAAGTTTCATCATCAATTTAAGGTTAATAAGTATTTGGGAAAATCCTTTATATGTAAATTATTGATTTTTTAATATATTGTAATATTTTCTGGTTGCTTTCACGACATATTATTCCACCGCTTAATGATATTACCGAATTTTAATATTTTGGTAATGTTAAGGCTTTTTAGGTTATCTTTTTAAAGGCTTTTTATTCGTATTCTCGATAGTTTTCTAAACCAATTTCTTATTTTATTTTTTGACGGTAGTTTTGTTCGTCCCAAATTAAATTTGGGTAGTATTTTTAAAGGATATAATGGTCTAAATCAATATGCATTAAAGAGTATTTTTAGGCGAAATTCCTTGATAAAGTTGTTTTACCAGAATACCTCATACCAGTTATAAAAATAGGAGTTTTTAAAGATTTTTTAGGGAATTTTACGTTTGTTTTTTATATTAATATTTTATAGTTTGTTTCTATATGTTAATAGAATTTAGAAAAAGTTTTATTCACACAATTTTTATTATTTATAATGATAAATTCCTTTTATATATATTTATATATATTTAATATTTATTACTTTTTAAAAGATATTAGAAAGAAAATTAGCTAAAATAGTAAAAGCCATACAAATTCTATGATCATTATAAGATTTAAGAAAGACATAATTATCAAAGGAATATTTTTTTTCTTAAACTAATTTTTTAGCATTTGAAAAAATTTAAATTCCTCCTTTAATTTCACATGCAAAAACTCTCAATTTGGCAAGATTTTTAATAACAGCTTTAATTCTATTACTTTCTTTAACTTTTTGATTTTCGATTCCAATAATACTAAAGCTTATTTTTTAGTTAAAAATAAAAGGAACGAAACAACAAAAAGTAATAAAAATATCACCACAATTAGAAAAATCTAAAATATAATTATTTTGTTATTTTTTTCTTAGAAAGAACTTCCTTTAATTAAAACATTTCCATCTTAATCACTTTATATTTCGATTCCAATTTATTATAGAATTTAAAAAAAAACTCAAAATCACCTTAAATGGAATTTTTTAAGGAAATATTTTCCAAAAGAATATCTTTTTTATTTAAAATTGCATATTAAATATCATAAGAAGTTGTTGCCCCATCAGGTTCGACAAAAAACGAATTATTTATTTTTTCCAAAAAAGAAGATTATTATTAATGCTTATTAAAAAAAAAACTTTAGTCCTTTTATATAATTTCTATTTAGAAAAGTTAGAGTATTTTTAATGTCATTTTTACAAAAGATTCAGAAACTTCTTGTTTTTGTGAAATTCTTATTTCTATTTCTTCAACTTGTGGGAAAGCTTAAGGTAAAACCATTAAAAGTCCGCTCAAAAATTAACTACTAATGTTGTTATCCTTTAGTTAAATTACTAATTTGGTCTATGATGGTAGATTTTACTTCTTTTGGACGATAAAAGGGAAACAATAAGGATTTTTTAAATATTCAAAGTCCAGAAAATCCTCTAAAACTTCCAGAAGTCCCTTCATTGGTCTTTCTTCCATTCTCGGATCGCTTTTAAAAATAACTTTTTATCTATTTTCATCCAATAAGAGCATAAATGAAGTCATAAATCTAGCCGTAGTACCAGAATTTCCCACGTAAATTTCCTTAATCCCCTCAAAAGACATTTTTACTTATTTTGTTTTGAGCAATATTTCCCTTTTTTCTTTGTTTTCGGAGATTTCGCATACTTAGAGTACTTTTAAACATTCGGACATTATAAAAATATCTTCTCCTTAATCTAAAGAAGCATTTTATATCAAAATTTCGGTATTTTTTTACATTGAGGAAATTAATAAAAGCCTATTAAGAATAGATTTTGAACCAAAATGTGGTTTTAGTTATAAAAAGGAAGGTAAATCCTAATTTTTTTTGACAAAAAAAAGATTTTCTTCTTATTTATTCAACAAAGATAGAATTTCTTAAGTTTTTACTTTAAAAGTTTAATCAAAAAAAGCTTCTCCAATTTTTTTTATAAAAATAAAGTCAAAAAAACTTTTTATTCCTTCTTTTTATCATTTTACATATATTATAAAACTTTATCAGAGTCCAAGAAATCCGGATATTCAACCGGTAATCCATATTTTTCCAAAAGCTCCTTTATTTCTTGATCGAAATCTTACTTTTAGATATTTTAGCTAAGTTTATTAGCTAAAACTATTCCTATGGATACTGCTTCTCCATGCAGTAGTTTGCCTTTGGAAGCATATTCAATGCCGTGGCCTAAAGTATGCCCATAATTGAGTATTTTCCGAATATTTTGTTCATATTTGTCTTATTCAACTACCTATAGTTTCAAAAAAATAGATTTTTTAATAATTTCGAGAAGCTCAAGTTCGTTTTATAGAAGTGTTTTTAGAGTAAATTTTTGTAGTTTTTGAAAAAAAGGGAGGTCTAAAATGCAGGCCATTTTTATAATTTCTGCAAATCCATTTGAGAAATTTCTTTAGTCAAGAGTTTTTAAAAAATAAGTGCTGATAATTAAAAAATGGAAATTATAAAATGTACCTACCATATTTTTTCCAAATTTATTATTTATTCCGTTCTTTGATCCTATGCATGCGTCTGCCATGCCTAATATTGATGTCGGTATACTTATATATTTACAACCTCTTTTATATATAGAAGAAGCAAAACCTACAAAATCAGTTATTAAACCACCTCCTAAAGCTATTAATGCATCATTTCGAGTAAAATTATGGGAAAATAAGTAATTTAATAACCTTTTTACGGATTTAAATTTCTTGTTTTATTCACCGCTTTTTAAAATGAAGATCTCAGGATAGATTTAATGGTTGTTAAATTGAGATTTTAGGTAGGGAAGATATAGCTTTTCGATATTTTCGTCAGTTATTATGCAGTATTTTTAGACTTTGGTGAATCGGTGGAGAATTTCAGATACTATTTGTAAAGGGTTTTATATAAATAATATGTTTGGATAATCCATTTTTATTTTAATATTTAATACTATATTTTTTTAAATTTTATTAGTTTAAGATTTATATTTTTAATATTTTTTATTTGTAATAAATAATTTATTGAAATTAAATATATTACATTTTAAAATATATATATATATATATATATATATATATTTTAATTATCAAAATATTATATTGATTAATGTTTTTTATATATATAATTTATTATTTTAGCATTTTAGCGAATATATTTTTTATTATTAATTTTGTTCATCTATAAATCTATAGATTATTTTAACAACTTGATTTTTTTTTGAAATATAAAATTATTTTTACAAAATATATATTTATTATAAAAAAAAATAAAAAAAAAATATTTTTAATTTTATACAAATGAATTTTACCTAAATTTTATTTATTTCAAAATAGGATTAAAAATTATTTTATTTATTATTAAATTTTTAAAGATATTTATAAAACTTTAAAATAAGACTCTTTTTATAAACTTTAATAATTTATTTTTTATTTAATTAATAATTTTCATTTTTATTAAATAAAATAGTTTCATATATTTCAATTTTTTTGAAAGATAGACTAATATCTTATTTTATATATATAGATTTTATTTATAATTATCACCGCAAAGCAAATAATATAAATTAATAAATTAATTAATTTTTTTTTTTTTTTTTTTTTTGATCATTGAAAAAAACAAAAAAAAAATGAAAAATGCATTTTATTGATTTTAATTTTAATTATTATTAATAATATTAAACTAGTTTTATATATATTTCTAAACTTTATGTCATTTATTATTATTTTATTTATATATTTTTATATTTTATCATCTTAATATTCCAAAAATTAAATTGAGTCTTTAAAAAAATCTAAATTATATTATGTTTATATATTTTTATAAGACATGGAAATTAAGTCTATTTTTATAAAATATATCTTTTATTAATTAAATACAAATACAAACAATTATAATTTATCTTTCATACTTATATTTAATATAATTTGAAATAAAAAAATATCTTAACTTTTTTTATATATATATATATTAAATAAAAATAAATTCAGATTGTTTTTAAGTTTTTTTTTTTTTTTTCAAATAATAATATTAAAAAGTTTAAGAAAAAATAAGGCAAAAACCTAATATAATAATAGTATATTATATAATACAATATTTGTTTTTACTTAAAACATTAAAAAATTTTAAAATAAAATTTCAAAATAAAAATTAAATAGGATAAAAAAAAAAATTAATATTTTAATTTTATTTAATATTTAATATTTTTTAAAAAAATAATATATATATAATGTTTATAAATAAAAATAAATTAAGTTATTTATTTGAAAAACTTTATTTTAATAAATAATATAATAATTTAAAAAGCATAAATAAATAAAAAATAATTATATTTTTTTATTTTTTAAATATAATAAAGTTGATTTATTATAAGAAATTTAAAAATAAATATATTTTTTTTTTAAATATTATTTTAAATTTTAAAATAATAATATTTTAAAAGATAAATAAATAAAATAAAAATCTATTTCTTTGTTATTATATATTAATATAATTTTTATATAAATTGTTTTTTCTTTTAAAATTTAAAAGTATATTTCTTTATTTTTAATATCTTATTAATTTATTTTATTATTTAAATGTACTTAATTTAAATTATTATAATTTTAATTTTTCTTATTATAAATAATATTTCTCAAAAATAAAAAATTCTAATTTAGATTATTAAAAAAAAACAACAAAGTATATATATAAATAAAATAAAAAGTTCATACTTATTTAATGATTATAAAGAACATAAAATACAATAAATGAAAAAAAAAAATATTTGATATATAATTAATTTATATTACTTAAAAAAATATAATTTTAATTTCATTTAAAGCATAATCATTTATATACAAAAAAAAGTTAATATATAAAAAATAAATTATTTCACAAAAAAAATATATAAAAAAAATATATAAAAAAATATTAAAAAGGATAAAATGTATAGTTCTTTAAAATATAATTTAATAGATTACCAATATAATTAATATCCAGTTTTATTATTAAAAAAGATCGTAAACCATTAATACAATTCCAAAAAATAATACCATAAAATTAATTAACAATTCAATTAAAAAACGAGTAATTATTAGATTTATTTCTTCTTCCATCTTAACATAAAACTGATGAAGAACTAGAAGATTTTACAGCATTAAATATAGTAAAAAATTGTCAATAATAAAACAATAATCAATCAAGTCCGCATTCATCAGGAAACATATAAGTTTAAGATTAAGAAATGATTTAAAATGATTCAAGTACCCATTTGTAACAAATAAGATAAAAATTATAAAATTAACAAATGAGAAATTTACATAAATTAGGTGACGTTTAGGGCCTAGCAAATCTTTTAAGAGTCGACATTAGAACAGGAATTAATATTAATAATGAAAATGATATTGCCTAAAGAAGGTAATTGTATGGATCTAATAAAATTGCAGGAACTAAATAAATTAAGTTTAACTAAATTTTGAAATTTAATATTGAAAAAAATCATTCTTTGATAATTTTTTTAATTTGCTTTTTTTTTCTTTTTATGGAATTTGTTTAAATTAAATATCTCAAAAATAAAACTGAAATTGTTTCAAAAAATTTAGATTTAAATGTATAGATAGGAACTTTAGTTATGCTTTTTTTGAGTATTATAATAAATACAATCAAAAGATGGAAAGACGATCGCGATTACAATAATTTAGTATTCCAAAACACCGAATATAAAGTAAAAGTAGCAAGAAACTCTCTCGTCTAATATATAAAATCATCTTCATTAGTAGTTGGAGATATTTTATTAATAGAAGCAGGTGATATAATAAATGTAGATGGAATTCTTTTAAAATCAAATGATTTAGTTGTCACGGAATCCCCTTTAGTAAGTGCAAGAGAAGGTTTAGCAAAAAGTGCACATGAGAAAGGCTAAATATATATAGATTGCTTTATATATTCGGGGTCTTAAATAATGATGGGATAGGGAGAAATGCTGGTTTGTAGTGTAGGATAAAATACACTTGTAAATAGAGTTTAATAATGTTCAAGTGTTACTATGCATAAAAATTTTTTAAATGAAAAATTGAAGGATATTGAAGGAAAAATAAAGGCGACGGGAACAAAGTGTCTATTTGTATTTTTTGTATTTATTTTGATAAAATATTTATTTTGGAAAGGACAGAAATTTTGCTGTTTGAACTAATAATTTTGGTTTTTGATTTAAGATATGTTACTTTCAGCTTAAATGTTAGTTGGGGTTTCATTTTATTTAATGTAGGAAGGCATAAGTTAGGCTTTTCATACTTATATTTGTATTGCAATGTAGTTTTTATCATAAAAAGATATCATTATAAAAGATATTTAAGCTTTTTAATGGTTAGGGTTTGTAGATTCGATTGTAACAGATAAAACTGGATGTGTCACCAAAAATATCAATTTCGTGGAAAAAATATATGCAAATGAATAGGAGTATTATAATACTTATAGTAGTATGAATAAAATTAGTATTTATTCAAATAGATCTTTAGAAATTTTATGTGAAAATATTTGTATTAATTCAAGTGATATTCTATAAACTGATCGAAATATGGTTGATAAAGTTGGAATTTCTATAGAATCAGCTTTACTAGAATATGCGTTTAAATTAGGCTATGATTATGAAAAATATAGGGTTTCTTCTAGAATTAAAAAGGTTTATCCATTCAATTCTAAATAGAAAAGAATGATTACTGTATATTTGAAAAAATAAGGGACTTTAAGGGTATATTTCAAAGGCTCACCGGAACTTATATTGGATAAATGTACGGAGTTTAGGAATAAAGAAGGAATTAATTAAAAACTAACACAGGCTGTTAAATAAATCATTAGGGAAAAAATAAATTAGTTTGGAGCTGTCGAGTCTCTAAGAATAATCCTTTTTGCTTTTAAAGATATCGAGTATGATTCTTAGCATATTTATAGTGAAGAAAAGCTTAATTAAGATCTTATTTTTCTAGCTCTTGTGGGTATTAAAGATCCTTTTAGACCCGATATTCCGGAAGCAATAAAAAAATGTAAAAACGCAGGAATCACTGTTAGGGCTTTGACTGGAGATAATAGAGAAACTGCGATAGCAACAGGAAAGTTAATTGGACTTTTAAATTAGAATACGGAATATAAGGAAAATAATATGGCAATTTTAGATGGGGAAAAATTCCAGAATTCGATTAGTGGAATTGGATAATATACTAATAAATTTGGAAGAGGATAAATTATGGAAAAAATAAGAGATATTCATAATTTTGAAAGACTAATTAAAGAACTAAGAATTATTTCAAGAGGTACTTCAAAAGCTAAGGATGCTTTAGTTACTGGATTAATGTATACATTTTAAATATTAAATAAATTAATTATATATTTTTTTATATAAAAGATAATTAAAATATATTGTAGCAGTTACTGGAGATGATACAGCTGATTGTTAAATTATGTAAAAAGCTTAAGTAGGTATAGGATTAGGTTTAAGTGGAAATGAAGTTGTTAAATAAGTAAAAATATATAAATATATGTATAAATATAAATATATATATATATATATATATATATATATATATTAAATATTTTTTTTTAATTCTTATTCATAATAATTTTTTTTAATAACAAAAGGCAGCTTATATAATATTAAAAAACGATTCTTTTTCTTCAATTATTCCATCTATTTTATATGCAAGAAATATTTATTAATTTCTACGTAAGTATTTTTAGTTAATACTATCTTAAAATTATGTAATAATATTTATACTTTTTATTACAATATTTTTCTAAGGATAATTTTAGCCTTTTAATTGTGCATAATTCTTATTTATGAGTATTTTATTAGATGAATTTGCTGCTTTTATAATGGCAAGAGAAGAACCTTCTTAATAATTATTAAAATAACCTCCAATTTCAACTAAGGAATATATTATTACTAGTGATATGTGGAGAAATATTTTCTTTTAAAGCCTTTTTTAGATTTCTGTTATATCCTTTGCACTTTTTATTGATATTAATTCTTTATTTAGAATTTCTAATACATTTACTTCTATTAATTAGAGTCCTTAGGCTAAATTTACTATTTGTTTTAATAGCTTAGTTTATTTTTAATTGTTTAATATTCTTTATTCGGCTAATGTAAAGAAATATAATAATGATAATTATGGAATTTTTTGGAGAAAATTCATTATATTTTTGTAAATTTCAGTTCTATTGGCAGTTTATTTGATTATATTTTATAATTTTGGTAAATATTTTGGATGTATTTAGCTTAAATTAGGAGATCATGCATTATGCTTATTACTTGGATTGTCAAATATTGGACTTTTCGCTTTTGTTTTTTAAATTCATTCTAAGTTTTTTTCGAAATTTAATTGTTTGAAATACACTTTTAGTTTAAAATGATTATTTATGTTAATTTCATTTTTAATTAATATAAAATAACTTAAATGTAAATTATATTTTTCAATTATTTTTTTATTTTTTTTTTAAAAAAAATATATCCATATTTTTTTTTTAATTATAAATCAAAAAAGAAGCAGAAGCACTTTTATTATTTTGAGTTTTTTTTTTTTTTTAATCTAAAAATTATTAATGTCTATTATATATTATCTATTATTTATACACATATTATTTATTTGAAATTTCTTGATATACTCATAAATAAAATAAAATATAAAAAAAATATTTATATAATTAATTAAATTATAGACTTCTTGATATGTTTTTAAATTCCAAAAAATACTTTATTTAAAAGGAAAGAGTAAAATATATTAATAATATTTTTGAAATTATTATAATAAATTGAATTATATTTAATAAAAAAATAATATTTCTTTTTTTTTTTAAAGATATTAAAGTTAATAATAAATTAAAAAAATAAAAATAAAATGTAAACTTCTTTTTTACAAAATGAAGACTAAAATAGAAAAATGTCATAAACATTTAAATAAATATTTAAACAAAGCATGCGTAAAATATGCATGAAAATAATATTTAATATAATAATGGGATTAATAACATTTTAAATATAAATTTATAGTTAATATAAATGCAATTATAAAATATCTGATCTATAAGTATGGAATTTGTAGTGGATGATATTCTTTTTTTATAATGCATTTTATCATTTCTTAATATTGATACAATTTTTCTTCCCTTCGTTAAAAATATACATTTGCTAAAAATTAGGGGAATACGAAGAGGAAGAATAATAATAAATTCCATTATTAAATGAAGAATAAATATATGAATTATAAAAAGATTTGACTTATTATTATTATAGAAGAAATATGTGTTTAAAGTTGGCTTTTTTTTTAAAATAATTTATTACTTTGTCTTATGCAATTTATGGATTATTAGTTTTTTTAAAAGATGATTATTATGATTTAATGATGAATTCGTTTTTTGATTCTAATTCTAATATTAATACTTGTGAATATTTTCTAACTTTGTGGTCTTTTTTTTCGATTTTTGCTATTATTTTATTAAATAAAAGTTTATTTGACTTATTACTTTTTATTATTATAGGTATCTTTTTATTTATTTTTATTTAATATATTAATTTTTTATTTTTCTAAAGTCTTACCAGTAATTTTGTGCTTTTATATCCCATATTTAATTTATTAAAGAATAAGAAAAAGTAATAAACTAAAATCTTAACTTAAATAATTTGAAATTTTGAAATATTAAAAGGGAAACAGAATCGTTAAAGGAGATACTGAATGTAGCATTTGTAGAATGTACTATATAATTGATGAAAACATAATTATTTTACCTTGTAATGAATTACATCATTTTCATAAGGAATGCATAGTTTCGTGGCTAAAAATTAATATGTCATGTCCTTTATGTAGGTATGATTTTTCAGAATAAATAGAGTGACTTGTGATTAATTAAAATATTTTTTAATAAAAATATAAATTATAAAATGAATCTAAATTCATTTATTTATTTTGTTTTTTATGTTTTATTATTTTGTATATTTAATGTTTATATTTTTTTATGTTAATAATAAATTTAAAATTCAAATATATATATATATTATATAGATGAATAAATAACTAAATAAATATGATGTATACTTTTTGAAAAGTAATAAGTAATTTCAAAAGATATTTAAGATATATTTAATAAATAATATATATTATAATATTTTATATATAATTTTTTTTATTAAGTTCACTTTTTTTTAAACTATTTCGATTATAATTTTTATTTTTTTTATGCCATAGTTTATTTTTATTATCTTACTTACTACTAATTTTAATTATTATTTTAGTCTATACTATTTTTTATTGTTCCCATTATTTAAAAAAATAATTATTAATTTTTATCATATAAAAATTCAAGTTAATCTTCTAAAATAGAATCATGAAATTATTTTAATAATTCAAAATTAGTTTATATTAATAAATTTTATTTATTTTTGTTGCTTCTAAATTTATTTAAAATAATAATAATAATATATTTAAATTAATATATAGTACATTAATAATTAATCAATTTCTTTTTGCATTTTTTAAGCTATTTACATGAATTAGGCCTTTTTGAGTCGTTATTATTTAGTGAGTTCTATTTTATTACTTTTTAAACATTTTGCTTATTAAAGTATTTTCTCCATATCTTATTTTATATTTAATAGCATTTCCTTTTTTTTATATTTATTTTTATGTAAACTTGAGATTGATATTGTTAAAATTTACATTTTAACTTAAATTGTCTTTCTATACAAAATTTTATTCACCCTCAATTTATTCTTGAGCAATGTTTCTGTTTTTTTTTTTTTAATTAAAAATAAATATAATTACTCATTTTATAATTATTTCTATTTAATCTCTTCTTATTCTTTTTTTATACGTTCTTATTCTTTTATTATACGTTCTTATTCTTCCTATTATAAGAGTTCCTCTTGTTTTAATAACTCAACTGCTTTTAAAATTGGATCATCTTTACAATTTGGAATATATTCAAAATATTCTGTTTCATTTCTTATTAATGTTTTTATTTTAATTTTTATAAAAAACTCTAATTTATTTTTAAAGTAAATATTTTTTACAATGATTATTCCAAAATGAAACTCTATAAATTACTACCTTCTTAACTAATCGAGCTTTTACTTTCATTAATTCTGTTTTATAATATGTCTTAACTTTATTGAATAAATTATTTAAAATTTAAAGCTAAATACAAAAATAATTAGATATAATCTTATTGTTTAAAATAAATATTTACATATTTTATCATCTTAGAAATTGTTTTCTTATTTAAAATTATTATTTTGGTTATTATATAAATAATTGCTTTATTCATCACTTATTTAACTTTATTTTTAAGAATTTTCTTAAATCTAAATTTTAATTTTTTAATCTTTTTTTTAATTATTTGTTTTTTAGTTTTTAGAAATTTAACTAGCATTCTCTTACGCACTATCTTTTTCATCTATTTAATAATTACTTTGGATTCTCTAACTACTTAGATTTATATATTAATTTTTATTTGTTTAAGTTAGAAAATTAGGATTATTTTAAATCATCTAATAATAATTATTCCAATATTATATATATTACTAAGTATATTAATTTTGAATTTAATTAACAGAGTTAAATTAATTTGCCTATGGATTTTAAAAATATTAATTTTAAAGTGTATTTAATTAATCATTATGCATATAATTATTGACTAGATTTTATTTTAATGTTTATTAATGTTGCAAGTTTAATGCACTCTATTAAATGTTTATTAATTTTGGCATCTTTTATATTGCTTAGTCAATTTTACTACTATTCATTTTTTTATTATTAAAATCCTATATAAATCTATAAAAATAAATAATTAATATTTTTAAATATAAAAATTTAAATGATTTTTTTTTAATATTAAAAAAAATTAAAAAATAAATATATAATTAATAATAATTTTAATTAAAACATAAAAACATATCTAATTTTTTACAATTTGTTTGATTAATTTTTTATAATAAAGCTAATTAATAGCAAATTATATAATTCTGTTTGAAAATACATAATACAAATTATAAAAAATATAACTTTTTAACATTTAAGGAACTTTATATTAATTTTAATTTTTGTTCTAATAAAAATTTTAGTATATAATTATAATAATGTACATAGTTAATATAAATTTTAATCAAAATAATTATTAATTAAGCATTATTATATGACAGATTTACTTATGGTTAAAATTTTAAAAAGTCTGATTTTCAATAATTTTTTTAAAACTTAGTCTACTGTTTAATCTTTTTTAAATAGTTTTTTTTTTTTTTTTTAAGGAAAAATAAAATTTTATAAAATTATCAAAAACGCAATTTATTCAATATGGTTATCTTAATTATTGATGCTACTTTTTATATTTCTAAAATAATTTGATTATTTTAATCATATTAATATATTAATTATTATATTTTAATAAATGGTTGATTATTGAAAGATTTTTTAAATCGAAAACTTTATTTCTATTTAGTAAATTTTATTAATGAAAATAAGTTTAGAAAATTTAAAAATCATAAAAAAAAGAGGAATGTTTTTAACTTTATATATTTTTATAAAATTTTAAAGTTTTATATTATAAATAAATCAATAACTTTTAAATTCTTTAAATGAAAATTATATTAATTGTTATATTTTGAGAAATAAACATAAAACATATTTTAATTAATTTAAAACTAATGTATAATAAATAAATAAAAATGTAATAAATAAATAAAATTGAAATTTTATTTATTCATAAATATTGTTTTAAGTATATAAATATTTTTGTTTCAAATATATATTTATTTATTTTTTAATTAAATTTGAATTATAAAATATTACTAATCTTAAAAAAATAATTAAATAATAAATATTTAATAAAAAATGGAAAATATAGTATAATAAATAGAATGGAATTTAGAGCCCTGGGATACAAGTGATTATAATTAAGAAAATATATTAAATAAAGATTTTAATTATGAGACTTAGAAAAAGGAAATAAAAGAAGTTCCAAAAAAATAAACGTAAAGAATTTATTCAGCAGATGTCTAAAGAAAATAAAAATCAAATAATTAATAAAATTAATTATTCAATAAGAAAATTTAACTAGAAAAGGAAAAAGAAAAAGATAAAGATAAAAATAATAAAACTAATATAAATAATAATTTAAATAAAAACAAATTTAATAATTATTTAAACAATATTAATAACATAAATTACTAAAATAATAATTATAATTTAAATATTAATAGTAAAAAATAAGATAGCAATATAACTAATTTATTTTCGAATTATTTTAATACTAACGAATAAAAATCAAGTATAAATAAAAATAATGAATTTGGTATAAATATTAATAAAAATCATATATTCAATATGAACAAAGCAAATACTAAAAATAATAATAATGAATCAAACTTAACTAATATTAAAAACTTAAGCAAAACAGTAAGAGTAAGTGCAATAGAAAACATAATCAATATAATAGATGATTTCAAAACAGATAAAAAAGTTGTAAAAAAAGAAATATAAAATAATAATAAATATGTAAAGCTAAAAAAAATATAAAACTTTAAAAAAAATTAAAATTAAGTAGAAAAAAAAAAATTATTTGAAATTAATTTAAATTAATAAAAAACAATAATATAAATTTATAAAAATTTAAATACTGAATAAAATTAAAACAAATGTATTTTATAAAATCTACCTTAAATATTTAAAAATCTTAATGAAAAATATAAAATAAAGAATTATCTTTTAAATAATTCATAAAATAATAATAACAAAGATATATAATAAAAAGAAAATTAAAAAAAAGATTTTTATTAAATTTTTTGATATTATGAAGAATAATATTTAAATAAAAATAAATATAAATATTAAAATAATAATAAGTATATTCGATTTTTTATATTATTAAATTATATATTAAAAATTAAATTTTTAATGTTATTAAGTAAAATATATATATAAATATATATATATATATATTATTATATTTTTCATTTATAATTTTATTTAAATTATATATTTATATTTTATTCATGTAATTTTTTTTTCTAGTTATTTATCTAATAAGTAAATTTGGATAAATTATTGTTAATTTCCTAAAGTTCATTTATCTTTCTTTTATATATATATTTTAATTTTACAAATAAAATAAATATAATACATATCCATTTCTTGAATTTCCCTAGTATTAATATACAAGTTTCCTTACATTTATCTTAACTCATGTTCTAAATGATCACATTTACATTTAAGTGCATAAATCTAAATTTTATATAATTTAAAATTTGTTGATTTTTTTATATACAATTTTGCCATCTCCATTTTACTTTTCCTGTTGTCCACTTACACATGTATTATATTTTTGAACGAGATTATCATATTCCTTTGTTTTTTCTCTCTATTAATAATTTAAATCAGAAATTTAGTTATTTAAATTTTCTATATTTTCATTTTTGATAGCCAATTAGAAATTCATTTCTTTATTTTAAACAGTTAATTGTTCTAATCTATCATCTATTTTAATTAAATATTATAAATATAATAGTTTTACTTAAATCTTTTAAAGATTAAACTAAACTTTCAATAGACTCTTATCCTGTTTTTCTTAAATTTTCTTAAATTTCTTAAGCCTCAGCTACTTTGCTTTTATAATTTTCAATATCTGCTTCCATAACTTTACAATAATTTATTAATTTAGTTTACTCTTTTTCTAAAATCTTGTAATTATTTGCTAATTTTCTTATAAAATCTTTTACTTTTTGTTATATATTTTCAGATTCGAAAAAATCTGTATTTATTATAATTTTTTCAGCAGCTTTTAATTTACTTGAAGAAATTTCCTTTTTTTTTATTTTTATATATATAAAAAAAAAAAATAACGAAAAATACTTACGTTTAATTTTTTGACATATTCGAAATTTATTAATCTTAAATTCTCATTTTCTTTATTTAGTTTTAAATTTTAATTCTATACTGTATTAAATTATTCTTATAAAATATTTAATTTTTAGTTATAATATTCATTTTAATTTCCTTCTATTTATTGCCATGAATCCACTTGGGGATATTTTTTACTTATAGGCGATTTTTGGACTTTTTTTTTTGAAGGAGTTACTCCTCTAGAATTAGGAGTACTTGTTTTCGTCTGTTTATATTATTAATTATTTGAAATTGCTAAAGTTTTTAAGGATTAAGTATTTTAATAATCACTCCTTATTATTAAATTTTTATTTATTTTTTATTTATTTTTATTTTTATTTTTAAATATTTTATTCCTAAAAAAAAAAAAAAAAAAAGTTTTTTTTTTTTTTTATTATTAAATTAATTACATAAAATAAACAAATTAAAAGTTTTTTTTTTTTTTTTTTCATTTATTAAAATCAATTTTATTCTAAATCATTTTATTATTATTTTTACTTTCCTATATATTATGGCTAAAATTAATTATTTTATTTAAGAAATTCCAATTTTAAAATTTAAGAGGAATTCAAATAATAGTTTTTCGTATTTTTTTTTTCATCATATTCAGAAATACATTATTCATTTTTATGTAAAAAAACAAACCCGACTTTTTGATTTTCCTCATTATTAAGATTTTCTAATCTAAAACTAATTTTAAGATTTTATCCTTTTTATAAAAATAATTATTCTAATTAATTAAAACTATTTTCCAATTATTAATCTAACAATTTTTAAAGCTCAGAGTTTTTTATAGATTTATAAATACCTATTTAACTTTAGCTTTATATATATTAGTTTTGGACTTCTTTAAAAACACTATTACTAATATTTACTTTTTAAAATAAATTAATTATATAATATTGTCTGCTTATATTTTCTATTTCTTCTTTTTTTTAATCTTTTTTAAATTGTTTATAGATTTAATAAACTCATTTATTTATATGCCTATTTCTTTTTCTTATTATGAATATTTTTCAATTTATTTATTTATTTCTTTATTTAAAATTGTCAAATTTAATTCTTCTTATTGTTATTAGTTTAGATTTTTTATTTCGAAAGTTTAATAGACTTTTATATTTTTTCCTTATATATTTTTTTCAGTAAATTAAGAGTTTTGCTTTATTATTAATTTTAAAGGAGGAATATCTATATTTGCATTATTTTTAATGTTAAATGTAGCAATAATTGAGGATATATATATATGGTATTTATATTCTTTTATACTTTCTTTATATTTTTGATATAAAATTAATAAGAATGATACATTTTCTATTTCTTTTACTATGTTACCTAAATAAAAATATGATAAAATTCTCTCAAATATTTAAATGGTTATTTTTTCTTAGTTTTAAGTTAAACTTTGGAATATTTTTTTTGTTAAAATATCGTTATATATATTAGATTCTTTTAAATTCTTATTTTTTAATGTATATTAAGATAGTTATATATATATATATATATATATATATATATATATATATATATATATATATATATATATATATTTATTATTACTAAAAGTAACTACTATATATAATCTAAAGTTAAATCAGAATTTATCAAATTCTACATAATTTAAGTCTATTAAGAATCGTTAAATAAAAAAACTATTTTTAATTTGAGTTTTCCAATTTAAATAAAATAAATAAAAAATATAATTACATGGTTATAAGGCATAAACATTCAGTTTATCTTCTCTAAAAATAGATTCATATTTAATCATTACTTAGTTAATAAAAGGTTAAAAGTAATATACTTATTAAAATCCTAATATTTTAAAAATAGCCTTTAATAAACAAAATAATTATATTTTAAAAAATAAAATAAAAATAATACAAACAAAGTTTTAAGAGACAGCTAATCGAAAACATAATAAGCTAAAATACTTAATGTAAATATCTTTTAATTTTAATATGTTTTTTGATTATAATAATTATATTATTAAACAAAAGCTTAAATAACATTAAGAATAACTTCGTTATTTTCGAAAATGTTTCTATTCATTAAAAAAGCTCCATCATTAAAATAAAAACAAGATAATAAATTTAGACTAAAATTTTCATATAATGGCCAATTATAAATGCCTTATTTATTCAAAAATATAATACTATTAATTAAAAGTTATCCGTAAATTATTTTAGTTGATTTTTATATTTTCTAAAGGTAATTTTTTTAATGTATTTTATTAGTTGAAATATCCACTTCTAAAAATTAAACAATAGAAGGGATATAAATAGAATCTAAAATATTATTAGTTAGAATATTTTGATTAAAATACTACACAATATCAGTTTAATGAATAATTTAATTAATTACTGGAGTTTCAACTATATTTTTAAGAATATAATGCATGAAAAACATTTTGATATCATTCTTATCTTTTTTAGATGATTCTGCTTTATAATAAATACTTGATAGATGGAATACAATTTAAATAAAGGAATTTTTTTGGAAATTTTTAACATTTTTTAGAATATAATGTCCAGAGTGTTTATTATGAGTTAATTATCATTTATATGTATAAAATTATTATCTAAGAACTGTGCAAAGTTTGTGAGATTTTCTAATTGAAATTTATTTTCGTCATTTATTAGTACTTTTATTAATACTTATGTTATTTTTTTAGATATTTCCTATCTTTAAATTTCATCTTTGTATATATATTTAAATGAATTCGTTATCTAACCTATTTTTATTATTAATTAAAAATAGGAAAGGATTTTTGATTAAAGGAAACTTTCTATCAAGGAAGAAAATATTTTTACGTGTAAATCTGTGAATGGCATATTTTAATATTATTATTATTACTGATTATTTATTTAATTATATAATATGTATTAATTTTCTTTAAATTTATAACTTAAGTTTACGACAAAGTCAGTTATTATTTATCTATTTTCTATATTAATTTTTAAATTATCCTTTTGTTATTTATAATATATTTATTTAAATATATTATTTTTTACAATATTATCAGCTATAATTTATAATAAAGCATCACTTTTTTAAATTTAATTAATGATTAAATTAGATATATTAATAGCAGTAATAACTTAGTTTTTAAATTAACCTTAAACTAATTTATTTTAGAGAGTTTATTAAATGATTCTCAAAGAATTTTAAATGGTTTTTTATTTTTAATTTTGGAAAATAAAGCTTTCATCGAATAAAAAGTTTGTTAATTTTGCAATCATTAAAATTTATCTAATATCTTAAAAAGTAGTAGTATTTTTTAAAATATTATTATAAAGTTCATAAAAATAGTTGATATTTAAATATATATTCGAATTTTTAAATGTAGCAATTATTAAATAAATATCTCTTAAATTAGAATAATTCCATTAGAAATCTTCATATATAAGTTTTGCTATTTTTTCGTTTATTTATATATTTTTTAACATAAAAAATTAAAGAATATTTATTAATTATTTCTTAGTTATTTCTTTTATATTTTCTTGTAATTTATTTTATAAGTCGACTTTTATTTTTTATGTGATTTCTTAATCGCAATAATAAAAAGCCAAAATAAATCTTTCGAATTCTTCCGAAGATAATTCTTCGGTTTGTTTTTTTTTTCAATTTATTTCGTATATATTTCTATAAAAATTTAGGACATTTTTTATATGTTTTCTTTAGTTTTTGGTGTATAATTTGCATTAAATTATTTCAAAAAACCTAATATATTAGCCAATTAAAGCCAAGAAACAGGCTCTTAATGATGTAAAATAATTATAGTATATTATTCATAGAAAAGTATTTCATCAGGAAGTATTACTTTGCAATATTTTTTAATATTAAAAATACATTTAAGAACCGAAATTAAATTTTCAATATTATAAACTTTTTATTTTATTTTTGTTACAATTTAAAAAATATAATAAAAAAACATAAATAAATTTTTACAATTGATTCCAATAATAATTTATTTCCATAGTTTGACAATTTATAAATCTTAAGACCATTTAAAAAATGAAAGATTATGAAAAAAGCTAATTTGATTAGCCAAAATATGTGTTATTTATAGTACTTTTTAATTCACAATAATCATTTTATTAAGATTTTTCATAAAGTGCTTTAAATTATTTGTATATAATTAATTAAACTCATTTGAAATGTTTATTAATTAAGAAAATGCGAATCTTAATCTTTCCCCTTTTACATCAAATATATTTGAACATTAAATATTTTCATAAAAATCTAAAAACTTGTTCCTTTATATATATTAATTTAATTCTTTTGAAACCTATTAATTACCTATATTTTCTAAATAATTTTCTTATTAATTAAATGCGTAATTTTCAACGAAAATAATGTTTTAACCAACTTAAGGTTACATATAATCAACTAAAAAACCCACTAAATAAGCTATTGAGGGAATATTTTCGATTTTTTTTGCTAATATACTCACTTTGTCTATTTAGAAGGGTTATTCTTAATAATCTTCTACTTTTTAAGTTTAGATTAAATTTTATTTTTATAAATTTTCTTGGAGTAAATGAATTTCTTTATCTTTTAAAGCTTTATAATCTTATTAAATGACTAATTCAGGTTTTTTTTTACCAGTTGCTTTTGAAATTATGGCTTCTAATAATAAATCATGTTTCATTTAAGGCTTTATTCGTTATTTTATTGCTTCTTAACGGAGATCATAATATGATAATAAAAATAAATTTTAAATGAATTTTTTTTAATCTTTTGTATATTGGGTATCTGCTATATATTATTTAAGTAAATTTTATAATCCGGATTATTTTGAAATATTTTATTGAATTGAATTTGTTAATTTTTTTGGAAATATTTTGAAAAAGGTGTCATTTTTATAAATTATATATTTTAATATTATATACAAAAGATTTTTTTTATTTTTGTTAAATTTTTTTTTTTTTTTCATTACTAGAATTACTTTTGTTTTTTATTTAATTTTTTTATTAATTTTAGTTTTGTTTTTTTTGTTTTTTTTTAATTAATTTATCTTTTTAAGTATTTATTTGGAAGTAATTTTAAAGAAATATTTTTCTTTTTTATTAAGAAGTTTTTTATATTTTATCTAAATAATATTTTCAATTAATTGGCTTCTTTAAAGCTATTTCTGTTTTTTTATATAATAAATAATTAATTAAATTATTTATATAATAATTATTTTTATTTTGTTAATACAGAAAAAATTATCATACTTAAATAATTGTTTAGTTTAAAAAATTAAATAAAAAAATAAATGAGCTTTTTAAATATTAATAAAAAACTGTAATCATTAAAAGAAAAAGAAAAATAAATTTATGAATTTTATGATCCTGAAAAATATCACAAAAAACAACATATTCATATCGAAGATTTAAGAAAAGATCATTAAGAAGATATATAAAATTATGGTATATTAAATATAAGTTACATAAATTAAAAATAAAACAAAACAAAAAAAAGGTTTTTCAAGATTCGCATTTAAAGAAGAGAAAGATAATTATGAAGAATAACAATAAAATTAAATAACTGAATAATAATAAATCAAAAAAAGTTAATTAAGACCTTAAACTTCCTAAAAATAAATCAAAGAAACACTTAATAATAGAATATAATCAGCATTTAATAAATAGGATAATTAATAATATTAAGAAATCTAAGAAAAAAAAATTAAACATTGGACATTTACAAAGAAATATGATACAAGTAATAAAAGTTACTTCTTTTGTTTTTTTTTGTTAACAAAAAAAAATATATATATATATAAAGGTGGAAAATAATAAATAAGAAATCAATCCGCACTTAAAAATATAGAAATTGAAAATAGCAATTTGAAAAATAATTAAAATGTTTTGGAAAAATAAGAATAATAATTACATTAAATGAGTTAAAGATTCGATAAATAAAAAATTAGAATAACAAATAAAGGAGAAATACTTATAGATAATCGAATTTAAGAGTCTTAAAAATATAACAGGAAGGTTTCTCCTACAGAAAGAGAAAAGTTTGAATTTTTAGAATAGTTTAAAAGTTAAAAAATACTACTTTAAAATAATAATGAAATATAATAATAAAATCAGATTAATACTAAGAAAAATACATAAAATAATAATATTAATTAATTCAATAGTTTAATATAAAATGAATATCAAATTAAATAAAATAACAATTAATAATATTAAAATAATTAATAGTAAAATTCATAATATTTTAGTAACATAATTTAAGAAAAGAAAATAATAAGGCCAATAAGTTAAAAAATATAAGAAAATAATAATATATTTACAAATAATGATTTAAAATTCTAAAAATAACAATAAAATGACTTTTTAGAAACTAAAGTAAGACCAAATACTTCTTAAAACAATTATTCACGTGCTATATCTTTTTATAAAAATAGCTATATTTATACACAATCTGAACATAAACTAATGAATATTTATAAATTAAAAAATCTTCTTTTATAAACTAATTATACTTCTTTTTTTAAGCAATAGAATTTTTCAATACCTTTTAGAAATTATTAAATATAATATGGTATATATAATTTATATTTACAATTATTTATTTATATATCTTTTTTTTAGAAAAACCTTTTACTTTGTAAATAATAAATGTAAAAAACAATAATTTTTTCAAACAAGATAATTTACAAAGTTTACAAAAAATTGATTATTAATTAATTTTTGATCTTCTAATCTAAAATTAATAGCCATCTCATCCTAAAATAACTCCTTAGTCCCTTTTTCATATATTGGTATAAATAAATATTTTTTTTTTTTTAAGTTTTTATTTTGTTTATATTCAAGAAAAAAAATAGATATATAAAGATGATATGCTTTTATATGAAAAGTTCATTTATAATTAAATACAAAGCTAAGTTAATAATAATTCTTTAATAAATCTATTTTTATCTTATTATACAAGATATTTATTAAGCTATGATATTTCTAATATTATTTCTTATGATTAATTATATAATAATTCTATTTATTTGATAGACAGTATATTTTTTTTTTTATAATATAAATAAAATTCTGTTATTTTAATTTTTTGTTTCAGATAAGAATAAATTCCCAATTAGTTTATAAGAATGTTTTATTAGAATTTAAAATAGATTTGTATTTATTGAAGATTTTAAAGATTAAATTTAAAAAAGCTTCATTTTTGAATAAATGATTGGAATACTTTAATAAGAAAATCATTAAAATAATGAACATACATTAAGTATTTCTTTAGAAAAGAAATCAAGCTAAAAAGTTTTAACAAAAAATAATACTGAAGTTTTAACAAAAAATAATACTGAAGTTCAACTCAATTAATAATAAAATGAAAACTCACAAATTTTAAAAAATCTTCTTCATTAATATAATATTTAATTTTTAAATATTTAATAATAATAAAATAACGTTATATTTTAAAAAAATAATAATTTTTCTTAAATTAATGACTTAAATGGAGATACCTCAACAAAAGGTTTAGCAAATTAAAGTTTATAAAAGGAAAAGATTTCTTATAAAAAAAATCTTAATTATTTTAGAAAATATAATAAAAGTCTTAAAAATTAAATGACTCCAATATATATAAAAGGAAGTTCTTTAACATCGTAGAATATATTTAAAAATAATACAAAAATATAAATATGAAATTAATATATCTTATATAGTTTATATTTATTTAAAAATAAAATAAAACTATTCATTTTAAATATATTTTTTAATTATTTTTATTAACTTTAATTTAATTCATATAATCCAATTTTAAATTATATATCTCAATATAGGTAATTAATACCAAAGTACTTAAAATCATAATAAAAATTTAAACGAAATTCCCAGTTACTATAATAAAGGTCACTCTTCCATGCTCTAATTTAAGTATTATACATTTCGTTTGAATACACATAAAGTACTTATAGATTTACTTTTTAAACCAAACCTAGAAAAAATAGAAAACCAAAAAACATAACAAACAAAAAGCAAGAAAGAAAATCTTAAAAAAAAGTGTAAAAATTGAACATGTATGTTTATGTTTTAACTCCGCAAAGTTTTAAGTAGAAAATTTAAGTATCAAATAAGAAAAGAGCAATAAAAAAAGAAGGAATTTCAGATAAAAAGCATACACAGATGAAATTGTAAAAGAAAAACTTCAAAATTACTTTTCTAATAATCCAAATAAATAACCTCATATATATATAATTTGCCAAAAATAATAAAAAATTAATTCTAAACTCAAAGAAAAAGTAATTTTTTAATTAACACAAGAAAAAAGTATTCTAAATCTAATTTTTTATTAAAAGTAAAGTTTCTTTTACCTTAATTAATCCAATTTAAAAAACATCTCGTATTCTCTTACTTTTTCTATTTTATTTTCTACAACGAGATATAAAGGGGATTTCATAATATAACTAAATATACTATATATTAGTAAAAAAAATAAGAAAAGTAGTATTTGGATTTAAATAATAAAAATCATAATTATTTACTAAATATAAAAAAAAGAGAAAAAATACAAATAATTGACATAAAGTATAAATATTTTCCTTTCATTTTAAGGAGAAATTTAAGCGTAGAAAATGCTTGATAGAATAACTGCTATCCCATAGAAAAATCCTTAAAAAAAACGGAGAATACATATGTTTTATAAATGATTTATTTGTAAATACAATAAAGATATAATACTATTTATTAATAATGATATTATTAATGTTTTTTCTCTTACCATATATTTTGATAATATTCATACAAGTAATGAAAATATAAACATTGATGTAAAATACATTGACATAAAACTTTAAATAAATTCATATTTACTTCTTTTGAGTCGAAATAATATAATTAAATTTTTAGTAATGTTAATAACATTAAAATTATTTATAATCCGACTATAAAATCTTACTATATATATATGTTTTTAAGATTATAGAAAAAAAATTTCGCAATATTATTAAGACTATATTTAATATGAATATTACTTTAATCATTATATATATTTATATGTTTAATTATTTTTAATTATTTTTTTATTTTTTTCAAAAAATAAAAATATTCTATATTTTATTTGGAAATAATAATTGATTTGTTATAAATAATTAATTAATAATTATTTAATATTAATAAATAGATTATATATTTATTAATATAATAGAAATTTAATAATATAAAAAATATGATTTTATAAAAAAAAAAAATTATAATTAAGATACATGCTTATAAATTATAAATATATTTATATATTTATATATTTTTAAATTTAATATATTATATATATATATATATATATATATATATATAATAATATATTTGTTATTAATAATTATTATTCTTTTCATTTTTATATATTTATTTTCTAATACTATTTTTATTTATTGCTTTATTATAATTATCAAATGCTTTATTTTTTTAAAAAATTAATAAAATTTTAATTAATTAATTTTTATTTATATTTTAATATAAATAAATCAGTTTTGAAGAAATATAAAAAAAAAATTGAAATTAAAAAAAAGAAAAATTTCTTGCTATTTATTTCAATATAAGGTTTTTTATCAAAAAATAAGCTTTTAAGCTTTTTCTTTTTAACATTCTTCTAATAATTATAGCTTAAATTTATCCCATTTTTTAATATAATCATAATTACTTTATTTAAATTCAAAATCATAGTCATTTTATGAAATTAAACCTTTAATGAGACTTATCTAATATAATAATATATATATAAATAAACTACAATTAAAATATATCACTTTTTATTATTATGGTAATATGTGTATTTAATTTCTTTCTATTATCATAATTTAAGTTAATTAAGAATCTGAAATCTTAAATAAATTTAGTAAAAAATATAAAAGACGATAAATAAATTAAAAAAGTACAATAGTAAGTCTACATTTTTCAAAAGGATCATAATCTAAAGATTATAATATTTAATAATCTGTTTTACATTATTCTGCAATTAATGATCTTTGTAAAAAATAATCATTTTAACTAAGTTTTTTTATATGATGCTATAATTTAATTTAAAAAACAAATAAAAATAAATTAAATTTACAAAATAGCAATATCCTATATTCTAGTTATCTTTTAATATTTTCTTATAATGATGTATTTTATTTAATTTTTAGATATTTTAATTTTTTATTTATTCGTCAGAGTTATCATTATAATCAATAAATTAAAAATTTTATTAATAATTTTTTTTATTTTCTAAAATATCTTTGATCATTTTTTGATTTTAATTAAAAATTAAAGTTTATACGGAATTTTTATCTTTGTTTTTTATTCTTTTAAAATATTCTTCAAAATCTTATTATTTTTAATTTTCTTCTTGTTTAATATTTTCATATTAAAATTTTTCTAATAAATCATTATTTTATTGCTAGTTGTTAATATTTTTTTTAACTTTAAAAATAAATAAAATATATATATATATATAAATATATATATATATCTTAATTTTTATATTTTTATATATTTATATATTTATATATATGTATTTTTTTTTTTAATATATATTTACACTAAATTTTAGAATATTAAAAAGGTTTGTTTTTCTATTTATTTCCCATTTAATTTAAAGATCTTATTATAATTTCTTATTTAACAACAGCACATCTTCCTTATAAAATAATGCAAAATCCTATAGGAATTTCATTTTATTTTTAAATAATATCTCCATATTTATATTGTCTACATTCCATTACATTTGCAATAGGCACTAAATAAGCTTCATCAACTTACTTTTTTAAAAATTATTATTAATAAAAATAAAATATAATTAGTTTTTAACAGAAAAGAAAGGTAATATCTTTAAAAGATTAATTTTTTATTATAACTCAAATTAAATAACTTTCATAAATAAATCAGTGAAATTATCTCTCGAAATACATAATAAAACACTATCTTCAGCCGCCTTTTTTTCATAAAATAAAATAAAATATTATTAGAAAAGAATACTTCAATTGTAGCATTTCTTAATTGATTTTTATTTTAATTAATATCTTTAACAACTTAATTAATTGATTTTTTTTCAAGTAAAAATTAATTGGCCACTTTTTCGAATTTTTTTTTTTAATTTTCTTCTCTTTTTATTTTCTATTAAATTTTTTAATGAATTTCATTTAAACTTAAAATTTTATTCAACTTCTTGTTTTCCTATATAATCCTAGCTTTTTGTTTCAATAATGTTTATTCTCCAAATTATTAACCGTCATATAATGTTGCTATTATAGGATCATTTATTTCTATTTAATTACATTTTTAAAATTTCTTTTTTCGAACATTTATACTTCCTTTATTTTTTTATTTTGTTTTGTATTATTTTTTTATTAATTATTACCCATTAATATTATATACATTTCGTCTCCTATTTCATTTTATCTATATATTATTTATTCTTTTATAACATGTACTATTTTTCCAATTTCAAATAATTAAATGCATGTATTTTGGGAAAAGTTTTTAAAAAATTTCAACTTTTATAGTATTCTATATAATATAATTTTATTTCTTTATTCAGGTTTTAACTTAAATTATTCGAGAATTATTTATAATTCAAAATGAGTCAGTTTTGTTTGATTAGAGCCTAAATATTTAAAATTGGCTTCTATTATTTTATTTTCAAAACTAATATTTGAATTTTTTTTTATTGTTTTTTTTTTTTTTTTTTTTACTATTCGTTATTAAGTTTATCAATATCAATTTATTAAACAAATTTTTTTTGTATATTTTAATTTAATTATTTTAATATTTAATCAATATCATTTAATTTTTCAAATAAATTAGTCTCTTCTTCTGCCAATCCCTTTATTATATTTTTTATTTAAAAAAAAAAAAAAATATTTAATTTTTACTTATTAAACTATATTTTATTCTTCTTCTAACCATATTATTTTATCATAAAAAGAATAATTTTCTAAATCTATTGATGTTGGTTATTCTAAAATTCCCCAATCTTTCTCAAATTTTTCAATGTTTTATCCATAAGCAGTCTTTACTTATATAAAATGTTAATTCAAATCATTAAAATATTTTCTTCTTTCAGAATGAATATGTTCAAGTTCTTCTGGTGCAATTAAATCATATTTATTTTTAATTGAGTTTTACAATTTTTCTTTTTATTATTTTCTTCCTACTAATATCTAATTATATTCATCTAATATATTTTACTATGTTCTTTATAACTTTTTCTATGTATATTTGCTTTTATATAATTTTTTTTCTTTTTGAAAAAAAAAAAAAAAAAAACTTAAAAACTTTAGATGGTGTAACCTTTAAATCTATATTTTTTTACTTTAAATCTAAAATTATTTTTGATTTTAAAGATTTTAATTTAGGTGATTCAGTTGTAAGATTTTTTTTAAAGGAAACAGACTCGATGGATATTCTCTTATCATTATATTAGAATTTTTCTTGATTTGTACTTTTTTTTGTTATTTTTGTTATTTTTAGTTATTTTTTTATAATTTACAGAGAATTAATTCGATTTAAGCTAGTTTTTTCATCAAAACATTCTTCAAAACTTTGATTTTATTAACTATTAAAGGATTATTCAATATGAGATTTTTTTTATAAGTTATTTTTTTATAATATAGGTTTATTTTCAGAATTTTTTTTCTATTTTTTTTAAAAATCATAATAAAATAAATAAAAAAACAAAAACTTAAGATTAAGAAAAGCTAATTTTATTTGTTTAATTAAATTAGTATTTTTTTTATTCGCATATTTTTAAATATGTTAAGAAGTACATTTTGATTTATTCCAAATGCAAAAAATATCGTTTTTCATAGGGAAGTTTATCATTACTCTTAAGTTATTTTCTGCTTTTTTAAAATTATCAACAACTTTATTTTCTTAATTTTATTTTTAGATATGAATTTTCATTATTTTTTCTTTATAATTTTCTTATTAAATATTTTAAATAAACCTTTTTGTTTTTTTAAGGTTAATTTTCTTTATTTTATTTATTTTTATTTGCATTAATCTCTAGAGGATGCCTAAATGAATTTTTTGTTCGCCTTGAGATATTTGAGATATTAAAAATAAAGTTTTTTAATTCAAAATGTTCGCACTTGATTATCTTTTTTATTAATAATTATTCGAATGTTCGCTTTATAAGTTTTTATTATTCTAGTAGTTTCTAACATTATTGTTCCATGTAAATATTTTTATTTATTTTTGTTTGTTTTTAAGATACTATCTGTTTAATTTTATTAGTTTTTTTATTTTTATTGAGAAAAAAAGCATGCACTTTAACTTCTTTTGTATTTTTTTATCTGTGTTTTTTCGAAAAATCTATTTTATATATCTCTTTCTTTGTTTTCCGTGATATCTATTATATTTAACATTTTTGTTTTATTTTAATTTATGTAGTTAATAAAATTTATTATTTTTTTATTAAATAAAAAACATTAATGATACATTTAATAATAAATTAAAAAAAAAAATCCACTTATTTATTTAAAAAAAAATATTAAGTTAATTTAAACTAAAATGTAAAATCAAAAAATTAATTTGTTTATAATTTTATTATTAACTTACTAAATATAAATAAACAAATAACAAAAATAATAACGAATATATAAATTATAAAAATGGATAGCACCCACTAAAACATTAACTAATCTCCAATAATATTTAGTAGTGCCAATTAATATTTAAATAATTAAAATTTAACGAATAAAAACTTTTCCATAGACTAACAAAAATACCCTTCAGACCTAAATTAATCAAGTGCATTAGTCAATAAAAGATTAAAAAGTATATAAAATAAAGAAGAAAGAGGTGCTTTTACTGATTTCATATTTAAGCTTCGAATGAAAAATAAAGCACGAAAATTAATATCTTAAACACCAAGTAGAATGTTAAAGAATTTAACAAATTTACAACTAAGAATAATCGATCAAAAACTAAACCCTGAACCCTAAAATTCATAAGATAAAATTAATTAATTATTTAATTTTTTAGACTCATAATTCCCTTTATTTAATCCAGCAAGTAAAATTAGAATTTTTATTTAATTAACTGATTTAATTGCGATTATTATTTAATTTTTTATATTGAGTATTTCGGTCACTTTTTCTATTTAATTGAGTGATATTATTGATTTTAATTATGTTATTATTCTTTTGGGGATTAGTGTTTTTAATATTTTTGTTAGTTTAAATACAGCTTATTATTATAATGGAATTTTTTGCAATTCTAGATTTAAAATATTTCATTATTATTACGAGTAGAGCTTTTTTTAAGATATTATGAGTATTATTTCATTTTTTACAATTGTTTTTTTGAATAATACTATAAAAGGAAATGTTAGTGATAATTTTAAGCAAGACTAAATTTAGATTTTTAAGTTTTTTTCGTTTATTCCATTCTTTTTAAAATTGTAGGATTTTTAGAAACTTATTTCAAAATTTTAAGAACTTATCCTTTTTTCGAATTCTGTTAATAATATTATTTCACTTTTTAAATTGTTTTGTAATGTAATACTTATTTCTCATACAATTGCTTGTACATGGATTTTTATTGCGCAGTTATCGATCACTTAAGATTAGAACTGGATGAAAATCAAAAATATTAATAATTATGGATGGTAATATTAATATATTTAAGGATTTTACTTTGCTACAGTAACTATGACTACAGTAGGTTTTTTTCTTTATTCTTTATTTTTTTTTTTTTTTAATTTATATATATATTATTTTATTTTTTTTATTTATTTAAATTAGGTTATGGGGATATTTATCCTACTAATATTGTAGAACATGTTGTCTGTATTTTTATTATGCTCACTAGTAGTGGTGTTTTTGGGTTTACTTTGAATTAAATCGGAAATATTTTCTCTTCTTTTAATGAAAAAGAAAATTAAATAAAATCTAATTTAAGGGAACTTAATTTTTAGTTGGAAAAGCAAAATGTTAATAATTAATTAAGAAATGAAATTAGATAATATTTACAGTTTTTCTTTATTAATTTATTATATTTTATTTTATTTTATTTTTAAAAAAAAGTTATGTCTGGAGATAGAATTATGAATAATAAAGAAATCAAAAAAATTAAATTTTGAGTTAATTAAATGAAAATTTAAAAAGAGATTTATAATTGGAATATAATAAAAAAGTTGTTTTATATTTAAAACCAATTTTTTCTAATGCTTTAATAGAAAGAACTATTCCAATAATTCAAGAGATAAATTTAAAACCTCATTAGAATATTATTTTATAAGATGAAAATGATGACAATTCTATATATTTTATAGAAAAAGGAAGTGTGGATGTATATATAAATTAAACAAATCTAGTAAATGCAAAAAAGAAATATTCTCGATTTACTTTACATGTTATTTAAAATAAAAAAATTATTTATTTATTTTATTTTAAATAAATTTCTCCCCAATAAAAAGCAACTAAAAGAAGGTGATATTTTTGGAATTAAAGAATTTTATACAGGTAATAAAAGAGAAATTAATATTTAATCAAACAGTTTTATTAATATGTTGAAAATTCAAAGAATTGATTTTCTCAATTTACTTTAAGAATTCCCAGATGATTATTAAATATTTACTTATATTAAAGATAGAATTATTTATTAGTAAGATTATATTAAATGTGGCATCAAATGTTATAGTTGTAATAGTTAAAAACATAGTATTAAATAATGTTAATATATACATTATGTTCCTAACTCTTAAAAATTATATACAAAATTAAATAATTAGAATTATTAATAAATTGAAAGAATAAAAAAAAATAGGTTTTTTTATTTTAATTTTATAATATATATAAAAAAAAAGAAAATATGTTACTGGATTAACAGATAAATTTTATAATGATGATGGATTTATATTAGAATTTCAGACAAATAACGAAGAAAAATTATTTCATTATTAAAAAAAATATTTATCATATATGTTTAATTATGATTACATTCAGAGAGGATAGCAAGATGCTTCTCAAATTGCAGCAATAGAAAATAGTTAAAGATTATTAGATTAAATAAGGCCTAAAAGGATAAGTTCAATACCATTTTAAAATAATATGGAAGATAAAAGATTGGATATCATTAATGAAATTTATATAGTCAACTAAAATGATGATTAAGATTAAATTTCTTTGCATTTAATTTTTAATAAATTTGATAAATGTTAAAATTATACACTTTATTATCCTTAATACAATTTAAATATTATTCTAGACAATTTAATTTATAAAAATTTTGAGAAATAGGAGTTTGGGTATAAATATGAAAGATTTTCTGCGAAAAAATAAAAGAAATCTTTTTTAACAAACTCGAATAATAAAATAATAAACAATTAAAAAGCGAAGAAAAAAACTTTTTATTATTAAAGCAAAAAATTGGAAGAATAAAAAGAATATGATTTTTGCCTAAATCGGATAGAAAGCCTTAAGGCTGCATAAGTATATAGTTTAATAATTTAAGGATAAAACAAATATTTTGAATCCTGATTGTTTATTAATATATTTATATTATATTATATTTATTTAATAATATATAATGATATATATATTTTTAAAAATTATTTAATTATAAAATCTTTATATATTAAATAATAAATACAAAATTAAATAAATTATTATATATTAATTTTATTAAAATAATGTATAATTTATAAATATTTTTATCTGTATGTTTAATATTTTATATAAAAAAAAATTAAATAGATTATTTTTATTTAATATTTTTAATTATATAAAAAATAAATATTTAAATAATTTTAAATAAAATAAAAATTAATTAATTAATAATATAAGAGAATAAATTATTATAAAAAATGAATATAAAAATTATAATTATTCCTTTAAAATTATTAAATTAAAATATATATATATATATATATATATATATAATATATATATATATATAAATATATATATATATATATATATATATATAAATAAGAATTTTATAAATGTCTCTCTAAAATAAAAAATAAATAATTAAAAGATAAATTTATATGTCAAAATGTTATATATAATAAATAAAAGTAAATAAAATATTATCTTAAAAAATAAATAAATAAATATTAATTTATATATTTGTAAAAATAAATTTAAAGTATATAAATAAAAATAAAATAGAAATTAATCAATATATATTTAGAAAATTATATAAACAAAAATATATATATAAATATATATATATATATATATACATATATATATATATATATATATATATAATTTTTTTATTTAATTTTAAATTTTAATATTTAAAATATTAATATTTTATTATTATATTAATAGTATTTTTTTTATTTTCTTTAAAATATAAATTATCTCATATTGAATTATTAGAAGAAAATAAAAAATATAGTGTATTTAAAATAAAGGCACATTTTTCATGATTTAATGGATTTTCATATCCTATAAAAATATTTGAACTTATACTGTCAGGCAAAAGCTATATTTTTAACCAAAAAACATCATTTTTAATTGCAAAAATATTCCCTAATTTATATGAGCAATTACCACTCATAAAATCAAATTCTTTTTCTTGATTTAAATGAACAATTTTTTAAAAATAATTTTCATATTCATGTATTGATTTTGCAAATTTGGGCGAATTTTACGGAATGAATATATTTTTTTTATATTATAACTTCTTGTAAGTTTCTTTGAAACTTTCTTTAGAACATTCTTTATATTCGAAGGCTTTATTTATTGTAGTAGGAAGGCCTATACATATCGGTTAAGGTGCTTCTTGGTAATTTAATATCAAAAAAAGAGGTTAAAAGGGATAAAAATAATAATTATAGACTATATCGACCTTCTTTTGTACTTATGGAAGTATTTCAAAAATAAAAGGTGAATTAATTGAAAAATTAGATTATTAAGTGGGCTCACAAGGATTAAAATTAATATTTTTGAGTGTTTTATCTGTTTTATTTTCTAAATAGAGAGATATAAAAAAAGCTGAATGTTCATGCTTTGTAAGAACTCCAAGCTAAATTTAGGAATCTTCATATAAAAGGTAACTTTATTTAAGACAAGAATATTTAAAACTGTTTAATTTTGTTACATTTTATATTATTAATGAAAATAAAGATTTATCAAAGGAAATTTAGTTTTCTTGAAGTGGAAATTAATTAGGTTTAGAAGATTTTTTAACATTATTATTATTATTTTCAATTTCTATAATTTATTTTTTGGAAGAACTTTCAAAGATTTTTTATTTTTTTTAGGGAGAATTTGTTTATATATTATTATTATTAGTATTATTTTAAATTTTAGATAATAATATATTATTTTATTGATTTAAATTTTATAACTAAGTTTATAATTATTAATTTTCTTATTATAATTTATCGATATTAATTTACATATTTTTAATCATCTTTGATTTTTCTTCATTTTCTTTTCTTAATTTTATAATTTATTCATTTTAATATTTTTCATTAGATAACCGAAGTTCCATAAGGCGATATTTAAGTACATTATTTTCACTTTTAAGTGAACTTTTTTCTGTAAAAGAGGCAATTTTTTTTTCTGTATTATTATTTTTTGAGTTTATTGAATTGTTTTTTAAATTTATTTATGATTATTTTAGAGATTATTCATTTAAAAATCTTAAAAAACGACTTTATTTTTAACTTTCTTTTTTAACATTTTTTTCTTATGAATTTATTAAGAATTTACTAATTTACAATTCTTCCTATATGTTATTTTTATAAATTTTTTCGTGATTTTTTAGGGATAAAAGAGCGTATTTTTGACAAAATAAATCAATTTTTTCTTCGTTTTTATTCTATATAGTGTCTAAGTCTTATTAAAAAGTATTATATTATATTTATTATTGAACTATTTATTCGAAATATTCAACTGATTGTTATTCTTCTTCTAATAGAATATCATTTATAAGCTCCGAGAAGTTTATTTCGCTCATTTATTGTGAAATTTCATATAGTTTTTGGTGGAATTCTAATCCTTTTTACCGATTTTGGAATATAAAGCTTTATGTACATACTTCTTAGTATAAAAGTTCAAAAAGTTGAATGCTTTTGAAATATTTATTTTCTGTTTTTTATAAAGGTAAAGGATTTATTAATAAAAATGATTTTTTATCATTTATTGTTTAATAGTATAATAATTCTGCCTTTTTTTCATTTGATATTTCTTTAGTATTTATTGATTGATTTAGGTTAATTTAGGTATTTATTTAATTTAGTAAATTAATAAAATTTAAATAATCAGGTTCTTGTATATTATTTACGTTTTTAAAATAATATTTATTTTTTTATGCTTATTCAGATAAAATTTATATAGAATCTTTTAATTCAGAAATTATTTCATTTATGTTTTATTTATTTTTTAATAATATTTCTACTAACTATATATTTTTTTATTTTATTTTATTATATTTTTTACTTATAATGTTCTTAAAGTTTATTAAAGACCATATTCAGGATTTAATAAAATGATTTTAATTGTTATAATAACTTTATAGAAGTTTTATTCAAATTACTATTCATTTAAATAATATTAAGTTATATCTTTTAGAGTTTGTGTAAAGAAATTTTAAATATTTTACATATATAAGTATATTTTTTTTTTAAGAAAATTATTAATTTATAATAATATAAAATAAAATAAATTAATTTCTTTTATTAAAAAAAATTAAATATTTTTATTTATTTTAATTAATTGACAAAAATTATTAATAATATTATATATAGATAAAATATAAATATATATATTATCATTTATTCTTATGTATTTTATATTTGCTTATAAATTTTTAAATTCAATTTTTTTATTATATTTTATTTTTTTTAATGAAAATAATATTTAACTATTCATTAATTTAAGATAAAAAAAAAAAGCTAAACTAAAAATATAAAATATAAATATTGATTCATTTAAATCATATTCCAAAAAAAAAAACATAAAAAAATATGATTTTATAAAAATAAAAATATTTTATTCTATATTTTATATATATAAAGTTGTTCATACATTTTTTATATAGCTTAAGAGAAAAAAAATAATAGTTTATTAATTAATAAAATAAGGATTTCTTATATTTTTATATATATCATTAAAATTATAAAGAATCAGTAGTTTCCATAACTATTGTTTTCAAAAGTAGCTCTTATAATATATGTTTTGTCTATTAAGTTTTTTCTATTATGTATTAAATATACTAAATAAAAATTTCATTTTAAGCAACATAGGTTTTTTTTTTATTTCTTTTATACCTATCTGCTATTATTCTTAATTATTCATATGTATTTGAAGTATTTGCATATAAATCTTTTAATTCATCAATTTAATCATTTATTTTAGTCACATAATGCTTACATACACTAACCATTTTTTAGTTATTCATATATTTTAAAAAATAAGTACTAAGTTATTTTTCTTCTATTTGATTTTCTATTACAATAAAATCATCCATTTTTATTAAATTTAATCCCATTTCTTCATTTTCTATATTTTATTCGGGTTTTAATAAGTTTTAATCAAATGGAATTGTTTAAATTTTTTTCTATTATATATTGATATAAATATCAAATTATTTGTATAATTTATTTCTGGTTTCTATTATTTTAAATTATAAAGATGAAAATTATTATATTTGAATTTTTAATTCTTGTTTAAAATAATTTTATTTTTCTTTAAATTTAGAACTTAATCCACATCCCATTTTTTTTTTAATTTATAAATAAAAATAATTACTATCTGTATAACTTATATTTTGATTTTGTTAATTAATTAAGTGCTATATTTACTTTTAAAAAAGTTAAAGATTATAAAAAATCTATTATTATATATAAAAATAGAATTAAAATCTATTTTATTATGTAAAAAATAGCATTTATTTAAGAAATAATGCAAATATAATTTTAAAAACAAATATTGAATAAAAGAAATATAATTTTAACTTTATATAAAATATTTTTTTTATTTAAAAAATAAATCTACTAAAAATTATAATTATGATACTTTAAAACAATTTATACTCTGTTTATTAAATATAAAATATTAGTTTCTGAAATATTTTAGATGTTTTGAAAAAATAATAAAAAAAATAAAATTAATTTTTATTAATAAACAAATAACTTTATATAATCTATTTTAATTAAAATTAGAAAACTTATCATTTTCATAAAACAATTAAAACTCCAAAAATCAAAACTTTAAAAATCAAAAAAATACCAAAATTTTTTAATTCTAAAAGCACATTTTTACTTTCATTTAATTTTTAATTTTCTAAAACATTAATTTAAGTAAAAACTTATTAAACATTTTAATCTTGATCTTTTAAATTCCTAATATTCATTTTTTACAAATCCAAACTTATTTTAAGTTCAACGACAATTGAAGCATTAACTTAAGGTTAAAACAATAAAACATTAATATCAACACTGCCAAAATTTTATCTTAGAATCCAAAATTATGTATTTATAGCATAATTATATATTCCTCTATCATCAATAAATTTAACATTAGTAACTTATAAGTATTTTTTATATGTATTATCAGCAAATTAAATTCTGGCAAAAAAATTCTAACCGACTACATAATTTTTTTATTAAGTCATGTTTTATTCTAAGAATTATTCGCATTTAGAATCTAAACAAATATAACCTCTAGTGTCTAAGTTAGCAATAATAATACATTATTGTCCTTAATCACACCCTTATGTTATTTATTTAGAAATATCTAAATGAAAAGTTTCTACTTGGTCCCTATTTGTGTAAATTCTCATTTAAAATTAATGTTCTCGAATAATTTTTCCAAAACTCTAAAATTCAATTTGGAAGCAAATTTTTTAATAAATCGTTCTTTCCTCAATAATTGTAGAAGAAGATAAATCATAAACCTCAATAAGTGGGATTTTTATAATATTTGGATCCGAATTTTCTATATATTTTTAATTATCTAAAGGTGCATATCCGTCTTTACAATTTTTCGAATAAAAAAAGTTTACATTTAAATATTCTCTACACTGGTTTTAATCAAAATTTCCAATTGTCCTTTCCCAATTAAATATGATTTAATCTTTTACATATTTTCTTCCATTTTCATTCAAAAATTCACATTTTGACAACAAAACAACATTTATAATTTAATTATATAACTACCATTCACAAATATGGGCTTTTTTAGCTTTCTGTTTTTCCTCACATTCCCATTAGTTGATTCCTTTTTTCAAGTAAAATCAGGAGTATTACATTAACAGTAATCTTTTTCTACAATAGAAGCCATTTACGGTTATCTACACCTAGTACATATATTACAACTTGAACATCCATCATCTACTAAATCACAATGACAACTGGGATGACAAGAAGTATTTTTAATACAGGTTATTCGATCACGAGATAGTATATGGGAAGGAGGGCAATCTATGCATATATTGCTGTTTTCTATACATTTTTCACAGGAAGGGTCACATGCTAGTATTGAAGGTGTTTCTTTGCAATTTATTATTTCACCAGTTTTAGTATCATATTCTTCTTGGTAATTTTCAAAGCATTTACAAAATAGTTCATTTGAGGAATTTTGGGTTTGTATAGAATTTTCAGGACATTGCTTTTGGGCTTACTCTTATCCAGGTTATGATATTTTTTGATCGAAGTCTATTATAGATTGAATTTTCGAGCAAGTGGATGATATATAGTTTGATAAATAGTCTTATTAAACAAACGCGTTCTTTAGGTTTATATTTTCATATGATGTTTGGCATTATAGATAAGTTTTTTTTATTGGAAGTTTTATATTTTCGATTATAATGTTGCTATTATTTAATAAAATAACTGGGAATAGAGAGGCTTGGATTAAAACTCCGCTTATAATTTGGTTGAAAGATATTAAAGTTCCAACTATATTTATGTTTTGGAATTAAACTTAGTTAAAAAAGGATATTTATTAATCAAGGTTAAATATTATTGTATCTAGGCTTATTTTTTAGTTATTTTGCAAACCTTAGAAATATAATGATATTCCTTTATTTTAATTTTTGTGAAAATTGAGAGAATTGTTTATTTTTAAAATGTTTTTTATTTTAAAATTTAAATTAATATCTTTTTATAAAGTTCTTGTTTTTATTTATAAATTCTATTTTTTTATTTTATTTAAAAAAAATAAAAATAAATAAATATATATATAAAATTATCTTTACTTTCATAAAAATATAAGAAACGATTTCATCTTTCGAAAAAGGATCTAATAAAGACCCTTCTCCGAAATAAGGGTTATCATTTTATATTAAAGAAGTATTAAAAAAATATGTATTTTAGCACTTTTAACAAGCTTTATTATCCAATAAACACTCATCTATATTTTTAAAAAAGACCCTAGAATCCTCATATGCTAAAAAAATGCTATTATCTTGAAGAAATCTTACTTACTAAACTATATTATCAATTCCATTAGAGAATAAATTTAAAACTACATCAATAAAAAATCCCATTTATTCATCAAATTTATAAATTTTGATATTTCCATTACTAATATCTCCCAAAAGAAGCAAATTTTTATTTTTATTTAAATCAAAGGAAATCATTCTTCCCTAAAAAGTTTCCAAATGTAAACCTTTCATTTATTTATTTATTTAATATTACATAACCTTTAAATCCCTACATTGTGTTAAAAGTAAAGAGTTTTCATTTTTTTCTAAAATAAATCCTATTACAGGTTAAAAGCATACATTTTAATAAAAATTTAAATATTGTAAACTTTCCATATCCCAAATGTGGATATTTCCCAAATTATCCATTCCTATATATTGATTTTGGTAAAAATAAGGAATTGCAAAATAGCCAAACAAACCTTAATTTTCGTTAGGAGACGATAATTATTAAACTTCATTATTATTAATTAAATTAATTATGTCGAAAAAGCTATTTATTTTATTAGCCGTGGATATAATACATAAATATTTTCCTTTATAAAAAAAGGGATTTATTTAATAAAATAGCCTTGCCCATCCTCCTTTATATATACTAGGGTTTAGTGAGTATTTTTTTAATTCTAATGTTTCATAATTTAATATATAAACTCCGTTTTATGTATCTTATGCGTATCTTATAAATATTTAATTACTTGGATCTCCTTTTATTTTTAAAATACTCTAATAGAGAGTTGAAGGATTATATTCTAAATCGAATATTTTTAAAGGTTTTCCATTTAAATCTTATAAATCTATTATTTATAGTTACTTGTTAAGTGTCGTTTATACTAAATATTCTTTGCCATCTTTTATTATTATTTCTCCTGATTAATTTGGGGAAGAGTCTAGTTTAAAAAAAGTCTTAATTTCTTTCGTTAAAGGGTTAAATATATTCAAATTAAACACATCTTACATTAATATTTATGGTTCGGGGTTTCCTTTTAATTTTAACCAATATCCTATTGATTGAATATTTAATTATTCTAATTATTATAAAGTAAATACTAATTATTCGTTTTTAATTTGATATTTTAAATCAAAATAAAAAATATTTGATTAATCATCATTCATTAATAATTATGTTTCACTTATAAATTATAAATTAAGTATATTTGTTTATAATTCTTTTTTTTTTTTATTTATTTATTTTTTAAATCATTTTTTTTTTACATTGTTCAAATAATAAAGTGTAATCTTCTTTTGTGTAGTTTTATAAATCTATAATTTTTATAGTATTTTTATCTCCGACTATTATTAGCACATCTAAAATCGGATGTTTAATAGCATTAACTACAAAAGAATTAATAGTATATTAAGCTATTTTATTTTAAAATAAATTTATGAAAAAAAATAAATATATATTTTAAAATATTACATGCTTAAATAAATCCGTATTAAATATATGAATTAGCATCCCAAACAGATAATTAGGAGCCTAAAGTAATTAAAATAAGTTACTTTTAATTGTTTAAATTTATAATATATGAAATATATTAATCTAAATTTTAATATTATTTTTAATTTTCAAGTTTATGTATTTCTTTTTATTATAAAACGTCATATATTATAGAATATGTTTTGCCTACTATTAATATTAAAGTAGTATCTTATATGTAATTAATTGTTCTAATTATATCGATTGTTTAAAAGGAAAATTCTTATTTTAATGTATATTAATTTAATACTTGAATCTGAATTAAATCCGAAACTATTACTTTTTAAAGCTTTTCCAAATAAAGTAATATATATATTTGCTTCTCAGCTTTTTTAAAAAATAAAATAAATTATATATAATATCATAATTATAATAAATAAATAAATTTATTCTTTTTTTATTTATTAGCAAATTATTTTTAGTTTTATTTGTTTACATTTTTATGTGTTTAATATTTATCCAGTTTTCAAATCTAATTAATAAAGAATATTCATATTTAGTTATTAATAGACTATTGTATTTATCAAAAGAATTGGAGTGTTTGCTATTTATATTGAATTAGCAATAAAATAATATCCAGATAAACGTGGTCCTATTATTTGTTAAATAATCTGTTTTTTTAGTATTAATTAATTTATATAAATAAATACTTGCGTATTCTTGTATTTATATACATTCGTTTGTAAATATAATCTAATTTAAAATAAAATATAGAACTAAATAATAGATAATTATCATTTTTTTAATTATAATTTGTCAATTTATTTTTTATATTTTTTGCAACTAAATTATGGTTTTAATTTAATTTAAATGTGTTTAGGATGTATTTAATTTATAATTTTAGAAATGTCTATTTTTAAGAACGGAATAGAATTAACCGAAAAAAAGCGTTTTTTTTCTTTTTTTAATGAAATTTATTTCTTTTTTATTGTAATGCTTTAGTTTCTTATATGATGCTTATATAATAATAATCTACTAAAAATACATTTTTAAATATTATTTATTAATAAATAAATATTATAGAAAATACAAAATTAATTAATTTGTATATTATTTACCCAAGAAAAAAAAAAAAAAAAAATATTATATGAGAGTTGTTAGTATTTATTTATTTTTTTATAAATAAAAAAAAAATTATTAAAAATATTTAAAATTTCAGTATTTTTATAACAAATAAAATAATATTACATTGTTTAAGAGTCTTAAGTAATTAAGATTACTTTTACCTATTTTAAAAATTTTCTAAGATTAAGGCCACTTTATGACTATAAAAATAATAATAATAGAGATTGGCTTTAATCAATGATATCGAATATCTCAAAAAATTTTAAAAATAGTTCGAATGAAATATCTTTTTTCATGTATATAATAATTAAGTATACATTGTTACTAATTTAATAAATAGTGAGATAATTCTTAATTTTTTTTTAAAAAAAAAATATTGATTTTATTCATAAATATTTTTTTGAATTTCATAGGCTTAATTGGAAATATATATTTTTTTTAACTAAAATTTGCGACTATATATTTATTTGATAGTTAATTATACACTATCCTAAATAAATTATATAAATAAATGATTATTTTATATAATAATATGTATTATATAAATTATATTTAACTTTTTTTTTTAATTTTTCTATTATTATATTTTTTATGCAAAAAATATATATTTTATTAAATTTCTTTAAATTATAAAGTTATTTATATATTGTATTTTTTTATAAACATAGAATATTGTTTAATGATATCTAAAATATTGAATAAATAATTATTAATAATTTGACTTTATAAATTAATGAAAATTATGTATTTTTAATACAGGCATTATGGGGTTTATCTATAATTTATTAAATATAATATACAAAAATATTTACAAATCGCTACTGCCTTTTTTACGTTATAATAATTTATAAAAATACTTGAGAGACTCCAGACAGTTTAAATAAAGGATTTTTTTTTTTTTTTGGGAAATATTTTTGAAAATATGATGTTATTATCATTATATATGTGAAATTTTCAAAGTTTATATAATATGGGATTTAATTTAATTGTTTATTAGTTCTTTTATGAATTAATTATGTTATTTTTTTGATATTTCCTTTCTTTAAATTTTATCTTTGTAAAAATATATAAATTAATTAGTTATTTTTATTATTGTTAATTAAAAATAGGAAATTATATTTATAAAGGTTTTTTATTAGTACTAATATCTCGATTTTTAAATTAACATTAAATAATTGTTTTTAAGAGTAAATAATTTTATTAGAATTTTAAATTGTTTTTTCACAATTAATTTTGGAAAAAAAGCTTTTGTTTGATAAAATGCTTGCTATTTTTATCAATTATAAAAATCTTAATAATATCGTGAAAAAAATAGATAGTGTTTTTTAAAATATTCTATATAAAGTCCATAAAGATTTAAATAAATATTCAAATTGTTAAATATAGCGATTATTTTTAAAAAATATTTATTATTATTGGGAATAATCCCATCAATATTTGATATTCTTTAATTCATTAAAGAATTAATATTTTTCAATAAATATTTAGGTCATTTTTTTAATTACTTTATTTTATTTTTGGAGAATAATTTTAATTAAACTATTTAAAAAATCTAATATGCTAGCTAATTAAAACCAATAACATCAAAATACATGCACTTAGTTATGTAAAATAATTTCTATATTTTATTCATAGAAAAGAGTTAATATTAAAAATAAATAATGGAATTAAATTTTAAATATAAACTTTTATTTTTTTAATTAATTACTAAGAAGAAAAGTATCAATAATAAAAAAACAATTAATGCTAAAGATAATAATAACAATAAAGTTAATTAAAAAAAATATATATTACCTAATCAAAGTGAAAAACACAACTAATAAAGGCCTAAGTTGAAAAATATTGCAGAAACAGAAAAAAAGTAGATAAAAAATGGATAAAAAAGACAAATAATATGCCTAATATCTAAAAATTAATTCAATATACATATCTTAACATTAAAAAAATAATATTATATTATTATTTAATATAAAAACTAATATTTAAAAAATTCGATTTCATGTTATTAATTTTTATTATTTTTATATTTAAATTTAAATGAGTTTACCTTTTATAATATATATAAGTTTTATTACAAATATTCCATTTTTTTAACTTAAAATTCTATTTTAAATAAAAAAAATTTACATTTTTATTTGCTTTTTAAAAATGGAAGAATTCGATTTTTTATTTTTACATTTAAAATATTATTTTCATTACTTATTTAACAACAGAATATCTATATTATAAATTAATACTAAGTATTTTTGATTTAAATTCTAAATTTAATTACATTTTGCACTAACGATAGGGATAAGCGATAAATTTATTAACTTAGTTTTTCTAAAGAAATTAAAATAAATAAATAAAAGGAAGGAAAATATATATATTAAATAAAAATTATTTAAAATATTTATTTTTTATTATAAATAAAATTTATAAGCTTTTATTAATTAATAAATGATATTATTTCTTTAATTAATTAATAAAATTAATATTCATTCTTTTTTTTATAAACAAAAATAAAAAATATGTTTAACAATTAATTATATTCATTTTTTATTTAAATTTAACAGGATTAAACAAGTTATTTATTTTTGTGTTTTATTAATAATTTTTGTTCATAAGTAAACTAAGTTTTTAATCAATTTAAAAATTATATTAAATATGTTTAATTTATAATTTTAATAAATGTTTATTTATTATTATATTATTTTTTAATTGGAGTAGAAATAACTAAAAATAAGCGTCGTTTTTTTTTATTCTTCCTTTTTTTTAAGTATTTTTTTTTTTCAATAGACTTTTTAAATAATATACTATCTAAATGCATTTTAAAATACTATATATTTGAAAAATTATAAATTATAGAAAAATATAAATAATTAATTAACTTGGAGAAAATATTAGTAAAGTTTAAAAATAAAATTTTCGATGAAAAATAATCTTAAAAATCAAATTCTTTTATGGAAGGAAAATTAGACTTTTAAATTAAAGAAATATATAAGATTTATTATATAATATACTTTAATTATATTTTAAATGTAATATAAGATTATTTAATATTTTATTTTAAAATAATTAAATTTAAATATATATTAATAAATATTCTCTTATTAATTTTTTACATCTAATTATTTATCTAATCATATATTTTTAAATCGATAATAAAAATAAAATTATTTTGCTTTTCTTAAACTGTTTTGATTTAATAAATCTATTATTTCGAATAATTTAATACCGCAAAAATTATATACATAAAATAAATTTATTAAAAAAAATATATACAATATTTGATATAAATAAAATAGTTCTTCTCTTAATATTAAATCTTAAGTCTGAAAAATAGATTTAATGCTTATATATTTTTAATAAAAATATTTTTATTTTATATTTAAACTAAAAAGTAAGTATATATATTATTAAGTTTAAATTATTTTTATTATTAATTTTAATAATTATAAATTATATAAATAGTATATATAATATAGAATAAAATATTAATGATTGCTTTTATATATATAATATGTTTTAAATCTTTTATTTTTAATAGATATATATATATATATATATATATATATATATATATATATATATATATATATATATATATATATATAATTTACAATTATAAAAATGCGAATCAAAATCGAACAAAAAGATTATTTAAAAAACGATTTAAAAAAGAAAAAATCATATGTATAATTTATTAATATAATATATCAATAAAGATTTATATACAATTCATAAATATGTATAAATATTTATCTTTATTTAAAACATAAATATTTACGAAACATTATTTTCCATTTTTTATTTTTTTGTTTAATATATTATATACTTTTTTTTATTTAAGAATAACAACTCTAAGAAAATATATAATAACATAATTTTTAGAAACTAAATAAATATAAATAAATATACATATGTATATATATATAAAATTTTATTAATGCGTTTAATTCATATTTTTATTTTTAATATATATATAAATACACATCAATAAAAATAAAAATCAAATTTTAAAAAATGCAAACTTAAAATTAGAAAATATTTCCTGAATAAAATTGTAAGATTAATTATTTTTTTAAATAGAAAAATCAAAAAAAATATATATATTATTGCCTAAAAACCATATATTTTATAGTTTTTTATTTTAAAAACTTTGATTTTTAATTTTTATCATTTTTTTTTTTATTTAGTAGACGATTAAAATAATTAATTATCTTCTAGCGATACTTAAAGAGAATCTCTCCATACTTAAAGTAATACAAGAAATACAGGAATTAATTAAAGAAATGATTAAAAAAAGTAAAGGTAATAAGAATAAAATACAATTAGAATGAAAATAAATGAAAAAATATAATGGAATAATTAGGAATTTAAAATAACAACTAAATTTCATTATAAGAAAAAACAATTAGTAATAGAAATATAAAATATTCAATAACTAAATGAAGAAATTAGCTTTAAAAAAAAAATAGAATTATATTTTAAAGAAATGCTATAGATGTAAATATTTAAATAAAAATAGGAAATTATAATAGGTAAATTAAAAAAAATGTTTTTTTATAATTTATATATGAATATTTTGTATATTTTTTAATACTTTTTTTATTAAAATATAAATAAATTTAAAGATAGCACTTTTGATAAATTAAAATAAAGTCAAGAGTAATTTAAGAATGATTAGGATTAAAAAAAACTCCGTTTTGGGTTGAGAGTGAATTTTTAAGTATATTAAATATAAAGATAAATAAATATATATAAAAAATTTATGAATTCTCTTTTTTTTATTTTTAATAAAAATATAAACTTTATAAAAGATAATTTATTTTAGCCAAAATAAAATATTTAAATTTTACTAACTTTTACGAGAGAAATGATTAATAAAACTATTGGAACTAGCAGATAAAATCACATATAGAAGATATAATAATTAGTTAATACGGTAAATCAAATATATATAATATATATAGATATATAGATATATATATATATATATATATATATATATTTATTTATAAATATATAAATCTTCTTTTTTTTAATTAAAAAAAGGATTAAATTTATATAGATGGTGAAAAATATATTAAATAAAATGAAATAAAATAAACATATAATAATTAAAGTTATAAAAAACAAAATCTATATTAAATAATTATTTTTATTTTTAAGATTTTTAAATGAATTAAGAATTCAATAATTAATTCTAATAAAATAATCCTTATCATAATTAATTTGGTTAAAGCTAACACTTACTTAATCAGGAATTAGTAAAAAGTGAGTTTAATTTAAAAGATAATTCTTCTGAAAATCTTAAATAAGTATATGATCATTTAATATAAAAAATTACTGAAAACAAAAATCATCCTTTAAATTATGCAAATCCACCATAGCCAATTTCTATTTCTTCTGTTTAATAATAAATTAATGGAAATTTTAAAAACGAATAGAAATATTAAAACGTTATTACTAGTTAATTATAAAGCAATAAATAATCTATTAATATTTAAAATTAGTAAAATATTTCTTTTAGTAATGAAAATAAAAAATAAAATAATAAATAAAATGCAAATAAATAATTAAATTGCCTAAAAAAAGAACAATCATATATACTTAATTAAAAGAATTAATTACAAATTAATGAAAATAGTTAAAAAAGTATATTAAATGAACATATGATTTTTTAGTAAGAATAATAATCATAAATTTAATAATCTAATTTTAAAAAAATAAAAATTTAAGAATTTTAAGGATAAAATGCTTAAACAAAATAATAAGAATTAAGTAATGAAATTGTATTTAAAATTAGATAATTTGTAGAAACTTAAAGTTTTTATTTATATTATATTTTTTATATTTTTTGTTATCTTAATATTTTTAGAAAGAAAACCAATAGATATTAAAAAGTAATAAATTTTAGAAAAAATGAATGATATTAAAATTGAAAATTAAAAAAAATCAGAAAAATAAGATAATTAAATGTAGGAAAAATATATAACAATATTATTAAAATATTTTTTTTTTTAGAAAAAATAATAAAATAATAAAATGCCCTTATTATAAATGTTAAAAAAGCTGTAAAAGTAATTAAATAAATAAACATATAAAAGAATTTCATCCAGAATTAGTATTAAATAAATTAAAAAAATAAAATATATTAATAAAAAAATTAGAAAAAAATTAATTTTGAAGTAGATATAGAAAACGGATAATTTAAATTTAATGAGTCTGCAATTGATTTTGTATTTTTAGTATCTGAAATATTTCCTAAATAATACTAAGAATATATAAATATAGTAAAGAAATATAATTATTAAAATATCAAAAATAACATATAGATATAATAAACAAAAGTTAATAAAAAAGAAAAATTATAGTAAAATGAATAAAAATAAGATTATTAATAATAATAATAATAATAATAATAATAATAATAATAATAATAATAAGATCTTTTTATAGTTTAATAAAAAAAAATATAAAAAAAGAAAGAAAAATAAGAATAAAAATAAAAAAAAATATTCGATTAATAATAATAAAAGTAAATAGCATGAAATATTAAAAATAATATATTATATATATTTATATATAAATATATAAAAATATATATATATATATTTATATATATATATATATATATACATATATATGAATATATATAAATATATATATAACTAAACTAGCAAATGTTTTTTAATTATTTTAATAGTCATTATATTTTTTTCATTTTTTTACAGGAACTTTATTTTTTATTCTATATAATTTTTTATATTTATATTTTTCATTTCAAATTTCAATTTTTAAATC